>NC_084742.1:56977298-57007298 GCF_033978785.1 Entelurus aequoreus | reverse complement strand
GGGTTCTCCTGAGCCCGAAATATCCTCCGTGAGCCCGGTAGAGAGTTTAAATACCGTATTTTCCGCACCATAAGGCGCCCCGTGTTATTAGCCGCACGTTTAATGAACGGAATATTTCAAAACTTTGTTTACCTATTAGCCGCCCCGTGCTATTAGCCGCACCTACGCTACGCTAAAGGTAATGTCAACAAAACAGTCAGATAGGTCAGTCAAACTTTAATAATATATTACAAACCAGCGTTATAATAACTCTGTTCACTCCCAAAATGTAATGTACAAATGTGCAATCACAAAAATAGTAACACTCAAAATAGTGCAGAGCAATAGCAACATCAATAACTCAACGTTGCTCATACGTTAGTGTCACACAACACACAAAATAAACATTTAAAGCTCACTTTCTGAAGTTATTACTCATCCACAAATCCCTCGAATTATTCTTCTTCGGTGTGCTTCACTTGTTTTTTGACACCATCGATGATGTGGACGCGCATGCAGTCGTAGATCAACAGGAACGGCGCTGCGTGAAAAAAGTCACCCGGTGTCTTCGCGTAAACGTCTATCAACCACTCGCTCATCTTTTCTTCATCCATCCATCCCTTCGAGATAGCTTTTATGATGACGCCGGCTGGAAAGTTCTCTTTTGGCAAGGTCTTCCTTTTGAATATCACCGTGGGTGGAAGTTTCTGGCCGTTAGCATGGAAAGCTAGAACCACAGTAGGACGACTTCTCATTCCCTGTGGTGCGAATATTCACCGTACGTGTTCCCGTTGTATCCACAGTGCGGTTCACATGAATATCAAAAGTCAGTGGAACCTTGTACGCGTGTCTCTTAGTAGGAGACATTTTGTTGTCTTTACAGAAACACACAAATGAAATGAAATGTAATATCCGCGCGCTTCTTCTTCTACGGGGGCGGGTGCTCACCTTGGCGGTTGCTTACAGTAGAAGAAGAAGCGCTTCCTCTTCTATGGGGGCGGTTGCTTACCGTAGAAGAAGAAGCGCTTCCTCTTTTATGGGGAAAAAAGATGGCGGCTGTTTACCGTAGTTGCGAGACCTAAACTTTATGAAAATAAATATGAATATTAATCCATATATAAGGCGCACCGGGTTATTAGCCGCACTGTCTGCTTTTGAGAAAAATTGTGGTTTTTAGGTGCGGCTTATGGTGCGGAAAATGCGGTACAATCTTTTATTACAACAGTCTGGGATTGCTTTTCAGCAGTCTCTTTTAGGCATCTCACTCTCGCTCTCTCTCCAGCTCCCAACTCCAACTACTTGTCTCGTCCCGGCTTCTGCTAATAAAGGCGACGGGTGACTTATAATTTATTAAAAACTTCCCCCACCTGGGCCATCCACTCACCTGTCGCTGTCTTCGAGGCCGGTCCTTGCACACCCCGTTCCGCGGCAGGCCCGCAGGCCACGCCCCCCTCCACATACCTCCACTGCCAGACTCAGGCCGGGAAGCCGCCCGGCTGCGCCCACCCGCTGCATGTGTTCTTCCCAGCGGGAAGCACTGTATTCGCAGCAGCCGGGATCTGCAAGGAAGCACAATAAAAAGAGTTAGTTGCGCGGCTTCCTCCCGCTGCGCTCGGTCTGCGTGGTGCTGTTGCTGGGCACTCGGCCGCCTCCACGGTCGTCTCGCGGTGCACCGCTAGGTGGTCCTTGGCGAGCGTCACTGCTGCGGCCAGGTCTTGGGGCCGGTGGTAACGGACCCAGGCCGCCGTCCGCGCTGGGATCGCCTCCAGGAACTGCTCCGTGACCAGCCACTCCATCACCTGGTCGTCGCCCTCTCTTGGCTGCAGCCAACGTGTTGCCGCATTCCGGAGCTGCTGCCCGAGCACGAACGAGCGGTCCTCCGTCCCCAGACGCAGCGCCCGAAACCGCCGTCGGTGGTCCTCGGCGGTGCAACCGGTCCGGTCCAGCACCGCCCTCCTCAGGTCCGGGAAGTGCACGCGGGAGACCGCCGGTAGGCTAAGCACCGCCCGCTGCATGTGTTCTTCCCAGCATCCACTCTGGATGATGACTTCATCCAGATAGGCGGCCGCGTATGCAGCGTGAGGGCGCAGCACCCGGTCGATGAGGAACGTGGCGGGCGCACCGAACAAGCCGAACGGAAGTGTCACAAATTGGTAAAATCCTTCCGTAGTGGAAAATAACGTTTTTTCCTTGGACTCTGACGACAAGGGAATCTGCCAGTAGCCCTTTGTCAAATCCAGTGTCGTGAAAAAACGAGCAGTGCCTAGCCGATCCAGGAGCTCGTCGACCCGGGGCATTGGGTAGGCGTCACAACGTGACACTTCATTTACCTTGCGGTAATCCACACAGAACCGCACAGACCCATTCTTCTTCCTTACCAGAACGATGGGTCTGCACCACGCACTGTGTGACTCTTCTATTACCCCTAACTCCAGCATAGACTTTAATTCTTCCCAAACCACTTTGCGTTTGTGTTCGGGCAGCCTATAGGGCCGAGACCGCACCGTCACACTGGTCTCAATATGATAATGGATGAGGTTCGTGCGGCCGGGTCGGGGGCAGAACACATCAGAAAAGCGGTGCTGCAGCCTGGCAACATCCGCTCTCTGTGCTAACGTGAACTGATGTCACGGAGGAGAATAGAGGGCTGGGCGGAGCGCAGGATCTCCGGCCCGAGCTCCTCCTTCACCTCGACCGCCGCCACCATGGAAACAGGCTCTGCCTCTTTTCATGCTTTCAGGAGGTTGAGGTGGTAAATTTGGGTGTCTCCGCCCCGGTCCGGTCGCCTGACCTCATAGTGCACATCACTCACTCGCTGTGTGACCACAAAGGGTCCTTGCCACTTGGCAAGTAATTTAGAGCTGGATGTCGGGAGTAATACAAGCACTTTCTCTCACGGTGAAAATTACTTTAGCTGCGTCCCCCTGTTATACAAGCGCTGCTGACGTTCCCGGGCCCGGAGAAAATTCTCGCGTGACAAGTGACCCACCGTGTGGAGTTTTGCTCTCAGGTCCATAACGTATTGTATTTCATTTTTGCTGGGGCTTGGACCTTCCTCCCAGCTTTCCTTAATGAGGTCCAAAACCCCGCACGGCTTCCTGCAGAATAATAATTCCCCTCCACGGGGAAAACCTCGTGGAGGCTTGGGGAATCTCCCGCATTGCAAACAGCAGGGGATCCAGCCATTTATGCCAATTTGGTTTGGCCTCGTGCACAAACTTACGGATCATGGATTTCAACGTCCTATTCAGCCGCTCTACCAACCCGTCGGTCTGCAGGTGGTAGACGCTGGTCCGAATGGATTTGATCCCCAATAATCCATATAGCTCCTTTATCATGCGTGACATAAAGGATGTGCCCTGGTCAGTCAGAATCTCTTTCGGGATTCCGACTCGAGAGATGACCTGAAACAGCGCTTGCGCTACACTCTTTGCAGAGATGGAGCGCGGCGGCACTGCTTCGGGGTAACGAGTTGCGTAATCCACCAGGACTAGCGCAAAACGATATCCCCGTGTGCTCGGGTGAAATGGTCCGACGAGGTCCATGCCAATCCGCTCAAACGGGACCTCCATGAGTGGTAATGGGCGCAAAGGCGCCCTGGGGGTGGCCGCTGAATTGACCAGCTAGCTGCCAGTCCAGCGGCGCACGTCGGCCCGGATGCCTGGCCAATAGAAACGGACCATTACCCGGTGGAGTGTTTTATCATACTCCATGTGTCCGGCCACGGGTTGAACATGGGCCCCTTCGAAAACCATTTCCCGACGACGTTTCGGCACCAACAACTGGGTGATCTCCTCTCCTGTTTGAGTGTCACGACTCACTCTGTATAATCTATCGCTAATGACTGAAATGTGAGGGAATACCCGCGCTGTTCCCGGGCGCACCAGCTGACCATCGATGGAAATCACCTGGTCCCAGGCCGCGCGCAGAGTGTCATCCCGAGACTGCTTGAGGGGGAAATCCTCCGTAAGGTGCCAGTGGAGGGGCGGGGGAGTTTCCCGCGAAGCCCCCGCCGGTTCCCCCTCGGCGGTGTCGGATGAACCCGCGTCACCGCTGAGAACCGCGCAGATATTCCCCTTTCCCACCGGTCGTGAACGCATCCCCACACACTGCGTCACTAAATTGTTAAACCCAGCCCAATTGGTACCCAGGATTAAGGGGTGCGTAAGGTGCGCACTTACAGCAACCTTGACACTATGCTTTTGTCCGCCGTATTGAATTTCTACCGGCACCACAGGGTATTCGTGCACATCCCCATGAACACATCTCATTTTCACCCGTGCTGCCTGCCTCAAAGCCCCGGGTCGAACCAGGTTCTGGTGGTTCATGGACTGCTCGCAGCCCGAATCCACCATCGCCCGGTGTGTACTCCCTTGTATCCTTACAGTTAATCTCACCCGGGCCAGGGGAGGGCGCCGGAAAGCCGGCAATCCGGATCACCTGCCTCACGTCCCTGACGCACGTGACCGGCCTGCCCACGTTTCCAGCACACCTGCCCAGGCGTTTGAGGGGTTGTCTGCGCGGGAAGCACTGTATTCACAGGAAGCACAATAAAAAGAGTGAGTTGCGCTGCACGCTCGGTCTGCGCGGTGCTGGTGCTGGGCGCTCGGCTGCCTCCACGGTCGTCTTCCTTCGCGCCTTGCGGTGCACCGCCAGGTGGTCCTCGGCGAGCGTCACTGCTGCGGCCAGGTCTTGGGGCCAGTGGTAACGGACCCAGGCCACCGTCCGCGCTGGGATCGCCTCCAAGAACTGCTCCGTGACCAGCCGCTCCATCACCTGGTCGTCGCCCTCTCTTGGCTGCAGCAAACGTGTCGCCGCGTCCCGGAGCTGCTGGCCACCGACCGGACCACCGACCGGCGTCGATGGTCCTCGGCAGTGCAACCGGTCCGGTCCAGCACCGCCCTCCTGAGGTCCGGGAAGTGCACGCGGGAGGTCGCCGGTAGGCTAAGCACCGCCCACTGCGCCTCCCCTGCCAGCAGCGGCAGTAGACGCACCCCCCACTCCTCTTCCGGCCACGCGCATGCCTCCGCTGTGGCCACAAAAAAGTCAATAAACGCCTGGGGGTCTTCGGTGTCCCCCATGCGTGGGACGGGGGACAGCCGCCGCTGTTGGCGGTGTCGCTACAACCCGGTCCGCCATCGCCTGCACGACTTGGGTCTGCTGGGCCAGCTGAAGTTGGAGCGCCTGTATCTGCTGTTGACTGGCCGCTGTCACCTCTGCGAGGGCCCGTGCCACTGCTGCCAGGGGGTCGGCTTCCATTTTCGGCACTCAGGTACGTTCGGCGCCACTGTAAAAGGTCTCTTTGCCGTGAGGGTTCTCCTGAGCCCGAAAGATCCTCCGTGAGCCCGGTAGACAGTTTGAATACAATCTTTTTTATTACAACAGTCTGGGATTGCTTTTCAGCAGTCTCTTTCAGGCGTCTCGCTCTCGCTCTCTCTCCAGCTTCCAACTCCAACTACTTGTCCCGGCTGCTGCTAATAAAGGCGACAGGTGATTAGATAACAAGGCCCACCTGGGCCATCCACTCACCTGTCACTGTCTTCGAGGCCAATCCTTGCACACCCCGTTCCGCGGCAGGCTTGCAGGCCACGCCCCCCTCCACATATATATTGTCCTCAAATGCACAGGATAATTCAGATATTATTTGCCGTTACATGCGGCCCTCTGAGGACAGCCATAACTGTGATGTGGCCCTCAATGAAAACAAGTTTGACACCCCACACCTCATCAAAGGGACAAGCATTTTTTTGTTTAAAGGATAAATAGATTAAAGTTAAGTTAAAGTACCAATGATTGTCACACACACACTAGGTGTGGCGAAATTATTCTCTGCATTTGGCCCATCACCCTTGATCACCCCCTGGGAGGTGAGGGGTGCAGTGAGCAGCAGCGGTGGCCGCGCCCGGGAATAATTTCTGGTGATACAAACTAAATCATCAAATTTCAATATTTTCTTGGTATTATATTTATTATTTTTGATTGAATAAATTAAGGGTTGGACTGTTTCTTAGTAGTAATTTATCTAAATTAATCAACAAATTATTGGTGATGATGATGATGTGTATATCTTTTGGCGTACCCCAGGGAACAATACTGGGACCAAAATTGTTCAATCTGTATATAAAAGAGAAGATTTGTGAAGTTATAAAGGACTTAAAGTTAGTTTTATTTGCAGACGACACGACTGTGTCTTGTTCAATAATAGATGATAAAATGAACTGAAAACGTCATATAAAAAATATACAACATAAAGTGGTAAGAAATATTTCAACAATGAATAAATCAAAATATGTTCTGGACCAAAAATCACTTCATGTTCTCTACTGCTCACTAGTGTTAACATATGAGTTATTGTGCAGAAATATGGGAATAACTACAAAAGTACACTCATTCACTAACTATGCTACAACAGAGATCAGTTAGAACAGGGATTCTTAACCTTTTTGACCACAGGGCCCAACTTTTCCCAGAAAAGAGAGACCGAGGGGCCCACTCAAATATCTACACTGAATTAGTAATCTTACTCTTGATATTAATCATATTTTTATAATATCCAACCTACTTGCAGTTTACAATAAATGTCAAATTATATGAAAGCATGTGTTAATCACAAAAATTATAATTTTTTTACAACCAACCTAAGGCTTAGGTCAGGCTGATTAGAAAAATAAATACTAAGTAAATATACTGCAAAAGAACGGACTCAAATAACTGACAAAAATAAATGTGCATACATTATGTTGTGCTAAAATAAATAAACACAAAATATGTTTATCAACTAAATTGTCAGTAAAATTCAAGTACAAATAAAAATACAGCTTCACTTTGGTCATATTTTTTTGGCGCTTAAAGGCCTACTGAAAGCCACTACTAGCGACCACGCAGTCTGATAGTTTATATATCAATGATGAAATCTTAACATTGCAACACATGCCAATACGGCCGGGTTAACTTATAAAGTGCAATTTTAAATTTCCCGCCACACTTCCGGTTGAAAAAGCCTTCGGAGGATGACGTATGCGCGTGACGTAGCCCGGGGAACAGAGGTATGCCTTCCCCATTGAATACAATACAAAAAAGCTCTGTTTTCATTTCATAATTCCACAGTATTCTGGACATCTGTGTTGGTGAATCTTTTGCAATTTGTTTAATGAACAATGGAGGCTGCAAAGAAGAACGTTGTAGGTGGGATCGGTCACGGTGTATAGCGGCTGGCTGTAGCAACACAACAAGGATTACTCACTTGGATAGCAGACGCGCTAGCCGATGCTAACCGGCCACCGCACGGATGATCGGGTGAAGTCCTTCGTCGCGCTGTCGATCGCTGGAACGCAGGTGAGCAGGGGTGTTGATGAGCTGGGCAGATGAGGGCTGGCTGGCGTAGGTGGAGCGCTAATGTTTTTATCATAACTCTGTGAGGTCCGGTTGCTAAGTTGCTAAGTCAGCCTTAGCGTCGTTAGCAACAGCATTGTTAAGCTTTGCCAGGCTGAGATCTATTAACCGTGTAGTTACATGTACATGGTTTAATAGTATTGTTGATCTTCTGTCTATCCTTCCAGTCAGGGATTTATTTATTTTGTTTCTATCTGCATTTGAGACAGATGCTATCACGTTAGCTCATGCTAATTAGCATGAGCTTCGTCGATGTATTGTCGTGGAGATAGAAGGCACTGAATGTCCATTTCGCGTTCTCGACTCCCATTTTCAAGAGGATATAGTATCCGAGGTGGTTTGAAATACAAATCCGTGATCCACAATAGAAAAAGGAGAGAGTGTGGAATCCAATGAGCCAGCTTGTACCTAAGTTACGGTCAGAGCGAAAAAAAATATGTATTTCACTGCATTCTAGTCCGTCACTCTAACGTTCCTCGTCCACAAATCTTTCATCCTCGCTCAAATTAATGGGGTAATGGTCCGAATAGCTCTAGCTGCGTTGAAAACAATAGGAAAATATGAGGGAGTGAACAACTGACAACGTCACGCTACTTCCGGTAGGGGCAAGGTTTTTTTTTATCAGAGACCAAAAGTTGCGAACTTTATCGACGTTGTTCTATACTAAATCCTTTCAGCAAAAATATGGTAATATCGCAAAATGATCAAGTATGACACATAGAATGGATCTGCTATCCCCGTTTAAATTTAAAAAATTCATTTCAGTAGGCCTTTAAGAAACTTCTCTATGAATTTAGCTCCAGACTTCTTCTGTTTGTTCGATATTGTCATAACTGCCACCAGTGGTGGAAAAGTGTATTGCATCTGAGTAATACGGCCCACGGTTGAGAAACACATATTTGGCGGCCAAATATGGTTAAGAAACACTTAGTTAGAATAATACATAATGTTGGATATAGAGAACATACAAACCCTTTATTCATTGAATCAAAACTATTGAAACTCAATGATTCGGTGCATTTGCAAACAGCTAAAATTATGTACAAAGCAAACTATAACCTGCTAGCCAAGAACGTACAACAATTCTTCTCAACAAAAGAGGAACAATATAACCTGAGAGGAAAATGTAATTTAAAACATTTGTATGCACGTGCAACACTTAAAATCTTTAGCGTATCAGTTACATTATGGAATGGAAACACAAAACACAAAGTATTCACAACGTAACAAGGAAGACGAATCCTGATAAACATCTTGAACCTTAATAAAAATGAGATATTAATAATCATCTCTTTATGTGACTCAAAACTTATTTCACTACTTATTGAAGAGACTGATTCAAGTCACAAAATGAGAACAGGAAGTGAACAAATGTGTTCGCCGTTGCTTTGAAGCGGAAAAGAGGGAGGATCAAATAAGCTCTGCTTCTTCCTACTCAAACCATAACCGTGATAAATTTTGTTATTTGGCTAGTTTTTTTTTATTGACTGCAAAATGAAAATTAAGTTACAGCACAAAGGCCCCAAAAAGGTGATAATAAATGTAACAAAAGATTGTGGCCCCACTATGGACTGGACTCTCACTATTATGTTAGATCCACTATGGACTGGACTCTCACTATTATGTTAGATATTTGCCAAGTATCCTAGTTGCTGTCTACGGTACTTTTCACAGATGACACGAATGTATTTTGCTCTGGTGATGATCTAGATACATTACAAAAGAACATAAATGAAGAGTTGTATAAACTGAAATTATGGTTTGACTGGAACAAATTATCTTTGAATGTGAGCAAGACCAAGTTTATGTTCTTTGGCAGGTTCAGGTTAAACACACAGTTAAAGATAGAAATTGATGGGGTGGCTATTGAGCAAGTGCACAAAATCAAATTCGTTGGTGTAACAATTGACGACAAGCTCAGCTGGAAAGCACATATTACACGTGTAAAATACAAAGTAGCAAGAAGTATAGCAGTCATAAACAAAGCAAAGCAGGTTCTGGATCATAAGTCACTCCACACTCTCTACTGTTCTTTAGTCTTGCCATACTTAAACTACTGTACTGAAGTCTGGGGTAACAATTACAAAAGTTTGTTACAGTCACTAATCATTTTACAAAAAAGAGCAGTAAGGATCATTCACAAGGTCGGCTATCTGGAACACACCAATCCACTATTTCTACAGTCTAAATTATTAAAATTCACCGACATCGTCTCATATCAAACAGCAATAACTATGTACAGGGCTAGGAACCATTTGTTACCACTGAACATTCAAAACATGTTTAGTGAACGTGAGGGGGGGCATAGTTTGAGGGGAGAACTCAATTTTAAAATTCAGATGAGAAATTCCACCATGAAAAGTTTTTGCATTTCCATCACAGGCGTCAAGTTGTGGAACAATCTGAGCGAAGTACATAAGCAAAGTCCAAGCATCAATGTTTTTAAAAGAATGTACAAAAATATATTGTTCACAGGATATAGTGAACTGCACTAAGAGTCAGTAGGTTTGTATGTGTATGTATATGTATACTATGTATACACGCTGTTGTGTCACATTCATAGTTACTTGTTAAATGTATGTTGTAGATATATATATATATATATATATATATATATATATATATATATATATATATATATATATATATATATATGTACATACTTATATATGTATATGTATTTATATAACATAACATTTTTTTTCCTGCCTTCAGGAGTGGAGACAGGGAGGCAATGAGAGCAGCACAGCGGGAGGTGAAACAACGCGTGAGGGAAGCTAAGGACAGCTACAGGAAGAAGCTGGAGCAGAAGCTGCAGCAGAACAACATGAGGGAGGTCTGGGAAGGTGTGAAAACCATCACAGGCCACAAGGCAAAGACCAGAGCTGTTGGGGGGACAATAGAGAGGGCCAATGAGATGAATAACTTCTTCAACCGGTTCAACCAGCCCGTGTCCTCTCCACCCCTCACTCCCCATCGCAGCCACCCCCTTTCCCCTCAACGCACCTCCCCCCCAGCCATGGCAACACCCCCCTCCACCACCTCTACGCAGACATTAGTCATCTCTGCAGACCAGGTCAGAGGTCAACTGAGGAAGCTACAGCCTAGGAAAGCAGCAGGCCCAGACAAGGTGTGCCCCCGACTCCTGAAGACCTGTGCTGCAGAACTGGGTGAACCACTCCAGCGGATCTTCAACCTCAGCCTGCAGCTGGGGAGAGTGCCCACCCTCTGGAAGACGTCGTGCATCGTTCCAGTTCCCAAAAAGAACTGCCCCAGTGAGT
Source organism: Entelurus aequoreus (assembly GCF_033978785.1). Lineage (NCBI taxonomy): Eukaryota > Metazoa > Chordata > Actinopteri > Syngnathiformes > Syngnathidae > Entelurus > Entelurus aequoreus. The sequence continues at coordinate 56,996,646 of NC_084742.1, read as the reverse complement.
TGAACGACTACAGACCAGTGGCGCTCACCTCTCATATAATGAAGACGATGGAGCGGCTCTTTCTCAGCCTCCTCAGACCACAGGTGCAACATGCCCAGGACAGCCTGCAGTTTGCGTACCAGGCAGGCGTTGGTGTGGAGGATGCTATCCTTTACCTGCTGCACCGAGCCCGAGTTTTTTCTTGCCCTGATGTGGGATCTGAGCCGAGGATGTCGTTGTGGCTTGTGCAGCCCTTTGAGACACGTGATTTAGGGCTATATAAGTAAACATTGATCGATTGATGTAATACAGGGGTGCCCATTACATATAAAAATTAGCGATCATCAATCTTCCCTTTCGTCACTTGATTGACATTCACGGCACCCGAGGGTCTTGTGAGATGACGCTGGCTGCTGCCAGATCATTATTAAGAAAAAACGACCGACAGGAAGGCGAGAAACACTTTTTATTTCAACAGACTCTCGCGCCGTACCGTCAAAACTCTAAAGACCGACTGCACAGTTCCTGTCTTCACAATAAAAGCGTTGCTTCACCCTGCCTGCGCTAACAAAAATAAGAGTCAGAACGCTGGCGCACACAAGCTACGGAGTTTGCCATGAATGTACAATACAGGCCAAAAGTTTGGACACACCTTCTCATTCAATGCTTTATTTTCATGACTATTTACATTGTAGATTGTCACTGAAGGCAACAAAACTATGAATGAACACATCTGGAGTTATGTACTTAACAGAAAAAGGTGAAATGACTGAAAACATGCTTTATATTCTAGTTTCTTCAAAATAGCCACCCTTTGCTCTGATTACTGCTTTGCACGCTCTTGGCATTCTCTCGATGAGCTTCAAGAGGTAGTCACCTGAAATGGTTTTCACTTCACAGGTCACGGAGAGAATGCCAAGAGTGTGCAAAGCAGTAATCAGAGCAAAGGGTGGCTATTTTGAAGAAACTAGAATACAAAACATGTTTTGAGTTATTTCACCTTTTTTTGTTAAGTACATAACTCCACATGTGTTCATTCATAGTTTTGATGTGACAATCTACAATGTAAATAGTCATGAAAATAAAGAAAACCCATTGAATGAGGAGAAGGTGTGTCCAAACTTTTGGCCTGTACTGTATTTCTTGTAAAGCGTATAAAAAGGAGAATGGAAGCTGGACAAATAAGATGGCAAAAAGCAACCACTTTCATGTGGTATTCGACAGAAAGGAGGACTTTTTTCTCTCCTCCATTTAAAAATGTGGACGTTATCATCACTACTGTCTGATTCCAACCAATACAAGTCATCAGAATCAGGTAATACACCAACTTATATTCTTGTCTTCATGAAAGAAAGGTGTGTTAAACATGCTTGTATTATCATTTAACACCTTTACCTTGATAACAAAAACGTCTCTTTCATAAATAAATAAATATAAATTATATATATGAATGAGGTAGATCCCCTCCACTTGGTCAATTGAAAAGTAGAAAAAGTGTGGCCACCCCTGGTTTAATAACTGAGTGTTTTCATAAAAGGGCCGTGAATATTTTCCATTTTTGTGTGGGGTCCAACACCAGGTCCACTCTAAAGTCCACACCAGCATTCCTTTGCTGTGCGCCCCTCACATAATGTTCTGTTTGTACACAAAAAGTACGTCACAGCCGTGCGTAAAATGTCTCCTCCTCCCCCGTCTAGGCCACGCCCAGTCACACCCCACCCCCTCGCTGAACCCTCCCCGTCTCCTGGCTGATGCAATGCATTATAAGGGTGAGTCCACATCCCTCCTTCAGCAGAACACTCTTGTCCTTACGCCGCATTTTGGAGCATTTTTGTCCAATATTACAAGGGGAAATAAATAAATAAATCATTTCTACGCACCAGTTGGTGTATTCAAATATCATCTTTTTACTGTCTTGTTTGAGAGCCTCTATGCTAATCCGCAGTTCTTTTTTCTAAGGATCAGTCAGCTTTTGGAGTCTGGTTTTTTTTTGGAATCTTGCCTTTTTTTTTTGGATCCAGAAGGGATTTTAAAGGAGACGTCTTCATAAAAGGTAAGAAGGCCGACATGTCATGTTCTTGACAGGCAGAAAAAAGTGGATATAGGAGGTAGGGTGCATTGTTTGTTTGTGGTTGTCTTTTATCATTAAACCCTTCCCTATTTGGAGGGAAAATGTTCCATTTGAGCGCGTCATGTCTTCCCGGGTCATCCTTGGCACACGTGAATAAATCATTGGACGTGGCGTGATTTGAAGAGAAAAGTCAAGAGCTTGGGGGCTAATGAGAGTGGGACGTTGCATCATGGTACGAGCGGAAAAAAGGGAGCCGTGCCCATAAAGGGACAACACGTGCCATTGTTTCCATTGATGCCGCTCATTAGGCCTGATGTCATTAAAGCCGTCTGGGTTCAGACTTTACGGGGCTACTTGGGCTTGTTTGGACTTTCATCGACTCAGGACATGAAAATGTTGGGTTTTTGGAAAGACAACATTCTTATGGTAATGTAATGTCTTCAAAAAAAAAAGAAAAGAAAAAAAAAAAGATTCCGGCACGCCCTTACATGCTTTCCGATGCCAATGTGGCGCAAAATCCACACTGCGGCTTTTTTGTCATTGAGCGTTCTGTTGACGGGGCTGAGGTGATGGCGGGTGCACTCAGATGCCGGTCTGGTATTTTTCCACTGCCGGTGCGTCAAGACCCCCTCCCCCTCCCTCCTCCGAGAAGTCACATGATCCGGCAGGGCGCGCGCACTCTAATATTGATTATTCGAAAGGGGGACGTGGGCGTGCACGCTTATAAATAAATAAAGGCTTTTTAAACATTTTTCCCTGTTGGGTCACATGCCCTAAATATATATTGTTATAGTGTGTCAGTATGTATATATTCTTTAAAGTGTTTTATTTTTTTTCTTCAAAGCAGTTTTTATCGACATTTTAAAATGAAATAATAATGAGGTTAATTATGTAGCATCTGTCACCAAGCGAAACAACATGTGATTATAGGGCACATTGTTTGTAGGCAATAGAGTCTTAACAAAAGCTTTTTTTTCCCTTCCAGTATGAAGCAAACCGAAATGAGCCGTTTGTCCCGTGAAGACGACAACAGCAGCACCAACAGCAATGAGTACAATTACTCCGAGTGTCCCAGCAAAGTCCCGCTGAATAGGTGAGAAAGTGTTCCGGGCGTAACGACTGCATGCGTTTTGAGTGTCGGTATTAAGCTATTAAAGTCAAACTTGTCTTTGGAAAAAAAGTCAATTTGCAGACATCGAGGCGGAGAGTGAAAACTTCCTCCCGGAGCAAAACCTTGGCAAGAAGAAGTATGACACAGAATATGTAAGTTTTTAAATATTTTTGGGGAAAATATTGCATCATTTGTGCGTTTGGCATATGAATAAATCAAGGATTTCTTTGACAAAAATGGCATAAAACCATAAAAAAAACATGAAAAATTCATTTTAAAAATTATAATCAACGGGTAGATCTAAAATTGATCTACAGACTTAAGCATTAAAAGTAAGAAAATAATGATTTTATTTATTTTTAACACTTTAATGAGTGGGACTCTTTTGGAACCCTAAGAATTTAACTGAAACTTTTTCTTTTTCCAAAACTGTCATTGCTCAAAAAAATGTATGAATTAAAATCAATGTTATTAATTATTGAACTACTTAAGGCCCCACAAACTTTACATCAAATATTCCTTTGAAATATGTTTAGAAAAAATATTGCATAATTTGCGTGTTTGCCATAAAAATAAATTAAGGTTTTCTTTGACAAAAACAGCATAAAACAAACAAGAAAACATGAAAAAAAAACGTATAATTAACGGATAGATCTGAGAATGATTTACAGACTTAAGCATTGAAAATAAGGAAAAAGAAGAAGACTTATTTTTAACACTTTTATAAGTGTTTGATCACTAAGAATTTTAGTGGGATTTTTGTTTTTAAACAATAATGAATTAAAATCAGCGCTAATCAATATTGGCCCATTTAAGACTCCAACTACTTTACATCAAATATTCCACATGTTTGGGGTAAAATATTGCATCATTTGTGTTTTTGCCATACAAATAAATCAAGGTTTTCTTTGACAAAAAGACATTAAAACAAACAAACAAACAAAAAAACTTAAAATCGATGGATAAACCTGAAGTTAATGGACTTTGAAAGTAAGAAAAAAAAATGTATGACTTATGTTAGCACCTGTATGAGTGGGGCCCTTTTGGATCCCCAACAGTGTTGTTTTTTAAACGTTTTTATAAATTATTGACTAATTACTTCACATCAAACATTCCATTTTAAAACATGTTTTGGGGAAAAAAATTGCATATTTTGTGTTTTTGTCATATAAAAAACAAAAAATAATAAAGGGCACAAAACAGGGAAAACAACAACAAAAAAACTCACAAATCTGAAATGGATTTAGAGATTTGTGTTGAAAGTTAAAAATTAAATGTATGACTTAGTTTTAACCCTTTTATGAGTGGGGCCCTTTTGGATGCCCAAGAAGGTTTGTTTTTTTTTTTAAACAAAACTGTCATTGTTCAAATAATAAAAATTTTTAAAAGAAATTTATAAATTATTGAGTAATTACTTGAGATCAAATATTGCACTTTAAAAATGTTTTGGGGAAGATGTGGCATAATGTTTTTTTGCCATAAAAATCAGGGTTTTGACAAAAAGGGCATAAAAAACAACAACTTTATAACCACAGATAGACCCGAAGTAGACCTATAGATAAAAAGCATTGAATAGAAAAATTAAAGTTTGGTCCCTAAAGGTTAAAAAAAATCTATATATTGTATTGATTTTGGAGAAGAAAAATATCAAAATGAAAAAGTTTAGACACCCCGGGTTTACTTGAAGAAAAACATGAGTAATTGTGAGAGTTGTCCCTTCACAGCACCAGGGCAACACCTCCTTTGGCATGTCGGTCTTCAACCTGGGCAACGCCATCATGGGGAGTGGCATCTTGGGCCTGTCCTACGCCATGGCCAACACTGGCATCGCCCTCTTTGTGTGAGTACCACCTTGCCAAAATAATTTCAGCAGCTGCGCTTTCGTGTTTGCCCTAGATAAAAGGGTGGGAAGATAGGGCTCAATGGGACGCTTGAGGTAGACGTGGGCCGTGCGTCACCACCTCCGGTGCCCGGTGTCACCAAGGAGTGGCGTGAATGGCTGTGGAGTCAGCAGCTGGCGTACAGTACACAAGTTCTGATTGACAGTGGCAGCAATGGCTACAGCTTCTTTCTCATACACTATTAATACACCGCAAGACCTTTCCACCAGTGTGACTCAAGCTCTACCACTCAGGAGGAAAAAAGCACATGAGACTCACATGCATGTGAGGAAATACGCCATGAATCAACAACACCCGATGAGCTCTGCTTCAAATACGAGTTCATTCACCACAAATTGTCTATCTATGATCTATGGTAGAACAATGCCACTTTACCACTCAGGAGGAAAAAAGCACATGAGACTCACATGCATGTGAGGAAATACGTCATGAATCAACAACACCCGATGAGCTCTGCTTCAAATATGGGTTCATTCACCACAAATTGTCTATCTATGATATATGGTAGAACAATGCCATCCTCTTCCACTGGATGGCACATGACTGACCTCGGAGTCCAGTATAAAGAGAGAGAGTATGGCCAACTAAACAACAGGCGCCATGTTTGCTACCGAGCCAGTGTGCATGCATTGCGGTCGCTCTGACGTAAAATTCAACATAAAAACACGTCTAAAGTGTGAAACATACTCCAGCTCATGAATCTACAATAAAACATGCTTTGAGTTGTCACGATATAATTTTGCGGCCGTGTTTGATGCACTCCAATGTATGCATTCATGTAGTGTTTAGTGAGCAGCAGGCTCTATAACACGCTGCTGACGGCAAGATAAGATACACACAACGACCGAAATCAATCCTCATTAGCTGATATAAATAACTGAAAACATGTTTTATATTCTAGTTTCTTCAAAATAGCCACCTGTGAAGTGAAAAGTGAAAACCATTTCAGGTGACAACCTCTTGAAGCTCATGGAGAGAATGCCAAGAGTGTGCGAAAAAGTAATCAGAGCAAAGGGTGGCTATTTTGAAGAAACTAGAATGTAAAACATGTTATCAGTTATTTCACCTTTTTTTGTTAAGTACATAACTCCACATGTGTTCATTCATAGTTTTAATGTGACAATCTACAATGTAAATAGCATTGAATGAGAAGGTGTGTCTAAACGTTTGGTCTGTACTAGGGCTGAACGATTTCAGGAAAAAATCTGATCACGATTTTTCTGACAGAAATTGCGATTTCGATTTTGACTCACGATTTCTTTTTAAATCAAGCTTCAGTAACAGTAACAGATTTAAAACATGACAAAAAATGATATACCATGAAAACATTAAATGCTATGTAATGCAAGGATGAATACTAAAAGGTAAGAATTGCTTCAAACATGTATTTATTAAGAAACATGCATGTACATTCTCCAAAGTTCTTGACCAACAGCAGTTATTAAAACTAAAGAACTAAAACCAGTACAAAAACCTTAATTATGTTAAGATAAATAAAAAAGTTTAAGTTAAATAAAATACAAAACAATTCCAACACAAAAAGCAATGCTTAATATATAATAAGAAAAACAAAATTCAACAACTTCAATAAAGGAAAAAAAGGATCCTGACCTTATGTAAACAGTCTTATACTCAAGTAGGTAGGTCAGTCTTTTATGGCTCAAGAGAGCTAGCCTATCAACATCTATAGCAGCAATTCAAGTACTTTATTCAACCCTGGAAGAAACCTGAACAATATTTTAAAGTGAAATTGAAAAGTAATGGTAATAAAGAAAATACTATTACAAAAACAAAATGACCCAACCTCTGCCCTTCTGAAAAATATGTCAGACATTAAAATAGGTGGGTCATTCATTTACCGCTTAGCAGCACCCAAATATTGCACATCTATTCTGTTAACAATAGAACGGCTGCTCTTCTCATAAGGAGTTATACTGGCAAACGACGCTGTAATTGTGGTATGTTTGCTACAATGGGCTGAATCGCTCGGGGTTGACTTTTCACCGGACTTTTTGGTCATACATTCGTCGTGTAACTGCCGGTGGTGATTTTTCAAGTGCCGGAATAAATTAGTCGTGTTGCCTTGGGATGTGGCGACTTTGGCCCGACAAGTTTTACAAAGTACCTGTTTCTGATGCACATCTGAAGTTTCGAAACCGAAGTAGTCCCAAATGACAGACGTGCTGCTCTTCTTCTGTATTAAAACTAAATCCTCCTCCACTTCTGACCCGGCGGCAGCAGCCATTTCCTCCAGGACGTTTGTTTCTTCACCAAAGTTGTTAGTGGGCGTGTACGCGGTAGCCTCGTCAATGGCCGCCTCTGATTGGTTAGCGTGACGGCATGCCCTGCTCACAAGTAGTTTACCACTTCTGATTGGTGAGTTTGACAAGGCATGAGAGTAGCACGAGCAGGCTGCATATACACAACAGACATGTCAGCCAGGAGAGCTAAATAACGTTCGTCTAAAACCGAAGCCTTCACGATCTCAAGATTGAGACTTCTGAAATCGCAATTTCGATCTGAAAACGATAAATCGTTCAGCCCTAGTCTGTACTCTATATCCATATATATATTTAATATTTATATATTTCTGTATTTGATTTTTGCTGTGTTACCTAACTGACTGTTGATATTGAATTGAATTGATTGAATTGAATTACATTTATATAGCGCTTTTTCTCAAGTGACTCAAAGCGCTTTACATTGTGAAACCCAATATCTAAGTTACATTTAAACCAGTGTGGGTGGCACTGGGAGCAGGTGGGTAAAGTGTCTTGCCCAAGGACACAACGGCAGTGACTAGGATGGCGGAAGCGGGGATCGAACCTGCAACCCTCAAGTTGCTGACACGGCCGCTCTACCAACCGAGCTATACCGCCCCCATGCCCCATATGATTATGTTTGTAGTCATGAAAATCAATAAAACATAATAACAAAAAACAGTATGTCAAGTGTGTATGGATGGGCATGTTTACGCAACAAAAAACCTCTTCAATTAAAAGCGATGCGGAATGAAGAAGTGCAGTGCACGTATATCCCCAGCTCAAAGTTGGACGCAAACATGGCGCCCTGCAGTCACATGAGGGCTTTTTGAACAATCATTTAGGCCGCCTAAAACCGAGTTGGCCATACTTTCTTCAAACACGACTGACTGACTGACCCGAATCCTTTATTTCTGTAAAATAACAGTGATTACATTTTGTTTCCAGGATCCTCCTTGTATCCGTCGCCATCTTCTCTTTATATTCTGTGCATTTGCTACTAAAGACGGCCAACGAAGGAGGTGAGTCTGTCTTTTTGTTGTTGTTGTTTTTTAACGATGCGACCAAATATTGCTAGATTTTAATATGTTTAATTATTTTTTGGAAAAGGCGCGCTGGTGTACGAGCAGCTGGGTTACAAAGCCTTCGGGCTGCCTGGAAAACTGGCGGCGTCCTGCTCCATCACCATGCAGAACATCGGAGGTGAGTGCTGGAATAAACACACCATCACTCTGTGTACGCAATGAAAACATGACCTGAGTCACTCTTTTTATTTCATACCCTGGAGCAACTGGGCCCCTTAGCAAATATTTCATGAGTTGTGGAAGCCTCACTCTTGGGGATAAAACCTGCTCACTTTATTTTTTTGCCCTCTTTCAGCCATGTCAAGCTACCTCTACATCGTCAAGTACGAGCTGCCCATTGTCATCCAGGCTTTTGTGGAAACTAATGGGTGAGTAACTGGCACCTGTTTTTTTCAAATCATCCCCCCGTCTCCTGTAGTCAACTACACGCATACAGTAGTCAATTACATGCAAATATGCATACAGTAGTCAACTACACGCAAATATGCATACAGTAGTCAACTACACGCATACAGTAGTCCACTACACGCATACAGTAGTCAACTACACGCATACAGTAGTCCACTACACGCATACAGTAGTCAACTACACGCAAACATGCAGTCAACTACATGCATACAGTAGTCAACTACACGCATACAGTAGTCCACTACACGCATACAGTAGTCCACTACATGCAAACATGCAGTCAACTACACGCATACAGTAGTCAACTACATGCAAACATGCAGTCAACTACATGCATACAGTAGTCAACTACACGCATACAGTAGTCCACTACACGCATACAGTAGTCAACTACACGCAAACATGCAGTCAACTACACGCATACAGTAGTCAACTACACGCAAACAGTAGTCAACTACACGCATACAGTAGTCAACTACACGCATACAGTAGTAAACTACATGCAAACATGCAGTCAACTACACGCATACAGTAGTCAACTACACGCAAACATGCATACAGTAGTCAACTACACGCATACAGTAGTCAACTACACGCAAACATGCATACAGTAGTCAACTACATGCAAACATGCATACAGTAGTCAACTACATGCAAACATGCATACAGTAGTAAACTACACACATACAGTAGTCAACTACACGCAAACATGCATACAGTAGTCAACTACACGCATACAGTAGTCAACTACACACAAACATGCATACAGTAGTCAACTACATGCATACAGTAGTCAACCACACACATACAGTAGTCACCTACACGCATACAGTAGTCAACCACATGCATACAGTAGTCAACTACATGCAAACATGCAGTCAACTACACGCATACAGTAGTCATCTACACGCATACAATAGTCAACTACACGCAAACATGCATACAGTAGTCAACTACATGCATACAGTAGTCAACTACATGCAAACATGCAGTCAACTACACGCATACAGTAGTCATCTACACGCATACAGTAGTCAACTACACGCAAACATGCATACAGTAGTCAACTACATGCAAACATGCATAGAGTAGTAAACTACACACATACAGTAGTCAACTACACGCAAACATGCATACAGTAGTCAACTACACGCATACAGTAGTCAACCACATGCATACAGTAGTCAACTACATGCAAACATGCAGTCAACTACACGCATACAGTAGTCATCTACACGCATACAGTAGTCAACTACACGCAAACATGCATACAGTAGTCAACTACATGCAAACATGCATACAGTAGTAAACTACACACATACAGTAGTCAACTACACGCAAACATGCATACAGTAGTCAACTACACGCATACAGTAGTCAACTACACACAAACATGCATACAGTAGTCAACTACATGCAAACATGCATACAGTAGTCAACTACATGCAAACATGCATACAGTAGTCAACTACATGCATACAGTAGTCAACCACACGCATACAGTAGTCACCTACACGCATACAGTAGTCAACCACATGCATACAGTAGTCAACTACACGCAAACATGCAGTCAACTACACGCATACAGTAGTCATCTACACGCATACAATAGTCAACTACACGCAAACATGCATACAGTAGCCAACTACATGCATACAGTAGTCAACTACATGCAAACATGCAGTCAACTACACGCATACAGTAGTCAACTCCACGCATACAGTAGTCAACTACATGCAAACATGCAGTCAACTACACGCATACAGTAGTCAACTACATGCAAACAGTAGTCAACTACACGCATACAGTAGTCAACTACATGCATACAGTAGTAAACTACATGCAAACATGCAGTCAACTACACGCATACAGTAGTCAACTACACGCAAACATGCATACAGTAGTCAACTACACGCATACAGTAGTCAACTACACACAAACATGCATACAGTAGTCAACTACACGCATACAGTAGTCAACTACACGCATACAGTAGTCACCTACACGCATACAGTAGTCAACCACATGCATACAGTAGTCAACTACATGCAAACATGCAGTCAACTACACGCATACAGTAGTCACCTACACGCATACAGTAGTCAACCACATGCATACAGTAGTCAACTACATGCAAACATGCAGTCAACTACACGCATACAGTAGACATCTACACGCATACAATAGTCAACTACACGCAAACATGCATACAGTAGTCAACTACATGCAAACATGCAGTCAACTACACGCATACAGTACTCAACTACACGCATACAGTAGTCAACTACATGCAAACATGCAGTCAACTACACGCATACAGTACTCAACTACACGCATACAGTACTCAACTACATGCAAACATGCATACAGTAGTCAACTACACACATACAGTAGTCAACTACACACAAACATGCATACAGTAGTCAACTACATGCATACAGTAGTCAACAACTACATGCAAACATGCATACAGTAGTCAACTACATGCATACAGTAGTCAACTACACACAAAATTGCATACAGTAGTCAACTACACACATACAGTAGTCAACTACACGTAAACATGCATACAGTAGTCAACTACACGCATACAGTAGTCAACTACACGCAAACATGCATACAGTAGTCACCTACACGCATACAGTAGTCATCTACACGCAAACATGCATACAGTAGTAAACTACACACATACAATAGTCAACTACACGCAAACATGCATACAGTAGTCAACTACACACATACAGTAGTAAACTACACACATACAATAGTCAACTACACGCAAACACGCATACAGTAGTAAACTACACACAAATATGCATATGGTAGTAAACTACACACATCCATCCATACATTTTCTACCGCTTGTTATATACAGTATATATATATATATATATATGTGTGTGTGTTGGTCCTGTGATGAGGTGGCGACTTGTCCAGGGTGCCCCCCGCCTTCCGCCCGAATGCAGCTGAGATAAGCTCTAGCACCCCCCACGACCCCAAAAGGGACAAGCGGTAGAAAATGGATGGATGGATATTAGTCCAAGGGGTCCTTCAAAAGGCCCTTGTCGTCTGCAGCTGGTGCCGCATCGAGATAGACCGTGTGTGTGTGTGTGTGTGTGTGTGTGTGTGTGTGTGTGTGGTATCAGCTCACTCACTGCGACCTTGCCTCACATCACGCTCAAAGCTCGACCGCCGCTCAAAGCTCGACCGCCGCTTCTTCTCACCGCAACTTCTGTTCTTGGCATTTTTTCTGCGAGCGACGCCTTCTTGCGGTTTCGGGCTGTTTTTTTCTCCCTTGGTGCTGACGAGCGTGTGGCATGTGAAGCTGCACACATCAAAAGGAACGAGCTGACATTAAAAACAAATGAGCCACCATTATGCTGACTGAGAGACAAATCCAAAAACATTTAAACGTCACAGAAAACCAGACTTGGACTGCTAGAATTAGAGCATGACACGCAATTATTCTGAAGGCAGAGGAAGTTTAAATGTGCCTTTTTAATAAGTGAAGTTGAATATTTCAAAAAGACATAATAATGAATATATATATTAATAAGTTGGTACATTTCAAAAGGTGCCAGTATTAGTGTTTTTATTCACGCTTGAAGAAAAAACGAGGCTCCATCTTGGTGACCGCAATGCTGAAATATAGTCAACAGGCTGCCTGTTTTTATTAAATTACATAAAATTGTCTTCATAAAGTTACCTCAGATTTGAATAATTTTTTCAAGTTGTCTCAGCTTATTTTATTCACCAATTTTGACCATCAGAACATTAACTCATACAGTGGCTTGTATGGGTGAATACATTTTTAAAAATAAATAAATATAGAAAGATAGAAATAGATAAATACATAAATATATAAACAAAATAATAAAGAACTAGGTATATAAATAAACCAATAAATAAATCAATAAGAAAATAAATGTACAAAAATAAATGAATTAAAAAACACATTTTAAAAATGGATCAATAAATAGCTAAATAAATACATGAACAAAGAAATAAATTGATGCCCAAAAAAATTGATAAATAGATGGATAAACAAATACATAAATATGTATTTATTATACCATACAGTGGCTTGTATGGGTAAATATATTTTTAAAAAGTTAAATAAATAAATATAGAAATAAAGAAAGAGAAATAGATAAATATATAAACAAAAATAAAGAACTAGATATATAGATAGATAAACCAAGAAATAGATCAACAAAAAATAAATAAAATAGATATACAAAAATAGATTAATTAAAAATAAATTTAAATGGATCAATAAATAGATAAATGAATGAATGAATATAAATAGATCAACAAAAAAATTGATGAATAGATAGATAAACAAATAGATATATTTTGTTGACATTGAGTGTTTTCCATGCTTGTGTTGACATTTCCTTTCTGCCTTGAGAGCTGAGTGGATTATAATCAGAGGAAGTTACATTTGAAATAAAACTTATTTGCTCCTGCTGCATAGGTCACAAAAATATCACTAATCCTCGATATGGGCCGATTTAAACCACTTATACGGTGGTACAGTTTTCAGCCGTATTGCCCAGCTCTGTGACAGTGTCAAGATGTCAGTTACGTTCTATAAAAGGCATGTTGTGTTATGTTTTGCAGGGAATGGTACACCAACGGCGATTACCTGGTCCTGCTTGTCTCATTAGTCATTATTCTGCCACTCTCGCTCCTCAGGAATTTGGGTAAGCATTGTGTTTAAATGTCGACCAGTCAGAAGAAAAGGAACCTTCTACAGACAGGATTAGATGAATGATTTATGTTCCCCTCATCAGGTTACCTTGGTTACACAAGCGGTCTGTCCCTCCTCTGCATGGTGTTCTTCCTGATCGTGGTGAGTTTGCAACATACACATATTGTTGCTTTTTCTTTTTATTCTTATTGTAATATTTTTCTATTTTGTTTCAAATTTATACCCCCATTATTTACTTTTTAAATTCGATCTCAATTCTGTACACTGCTGCTGGAGTTTTAATTTTCCTGTGGAAACTCTCCTGAAGGAATCAATAAAGTACTATCTATCTATCTACACACTTGGACATGTTTGCAGGAGATGCTAGAAGGGAGCATCATAAAACATTTGGATTGCAGTGGGATTTTATTCCCAGATGACGATTCTGGGAATTTCCACAAACAAGCGTCTTAAACTGCAAACTGTGCAGTACCTGCTGAATTTCTTTCCAGCGTGGTCACAAAGCAATGCTTTGGTCCCACAGGTGATCATCAAGAAGTTCCAGATCCCGTGTCCTCTTCCTGAAGACGTCCACGCTGGGAATGAGACGTTCAGTAAACTCCTCAACGCCACTTTGTCCCCCAACAACGCCACCGCCAAGGACTACAACGACGTCTGCACGCCCAAATACTTTGTCTTCAACTCTCAGGTAAAGATCAGCGACGTGCAACCACGTCTGGGCGAGGAAAATAAAAAAACACAAATTTATTAGGAATGTCAAAAAAATTGATTATCGATCGAATTGCCATTTTTATTTGTAACGATTCTTAATCGATTAAAACAAATCAAAAATCTATTTAAAAAACAAATTGTTTATACACATACATACATTCACATATATACACACATTTTTACATACATATATACACACACATATACATACATATATACACACACACAAACATACATATATACATACATATACGCACACACGTATATACACACATACATACATATATATATACACACCCATATATACATATACGCACAAGCACATATTCATATACACATACATATCATACACACACACACTCATATATATATATATATATATGGTGTGTGTGTGTATATACTGTATATATGTTTTTTATTATTAACAAAATCAGTTTATTGTTAGGTAATATAAACATTTATCAGAGCTGTTTGTCTATTTTATGGAGAAATGTAGTCAATCATAGAACTGGCATTCAATGTTATTAAAGAAGTATTGATTATGAATCAAAAGTCAGTTTGAATCGAGAATCAGTTCTGAATCGAATCGTTGCCTCCAACAATGGAATCATGTGGTTCCCAAAGATTCACAGCCCTAATCGTCAGTCTTCTGCTTCTTCCTTTTAGACGGTTTACGCCGTTCCCATCCTGACCTTCGCCTTCGTGTGCCACCCTGCCATCCTCCCCATGTACGAGGAACTCAAAGAGTGAGTTGCTTTCACTATTGAGTTCCAACAGCACAGCTGCGCTCCCTTATCTGACCTTCACAGACATTTTATTTAAACATCTCCATTGCCTCCCCCGCACAGCCGTTCTCGCAGGAAGATGCAAGGGGTCGCCAACGTGTCCTTTCTGGCCATGTTTATCATGTACCTCCTGGCTGCTCTCTTCGGCTATCTGACCTTCAACGGTGAGTGTCTCCAATACCTGCAGATTGCCTCCTTCCTGTGGGATTTATGTGCCTTTTGAAGGCTTCTTTGAAGTCAACAATGAGAACCCATTCCCAGTTGTGAGACTTCTTTATGCACTTGCAAATGTAGTGTCTACAGTTGGCCACTGGCCTCTTTTTTTATGGATATTATTTGACAACTTTAGTATATTTAAGCTTTTGTGTTTATACTACCATCAGACCAGGAAAAACAATTGTATTGGATTTGAACATTGCATACAGTACTTTTCTAATCCCAAAAAATAAACTATACTTCTTTAATATTGTTAATTTATAATGAAATGCAAAACTTTTGTAAGATATTTTTTTTATTTTGTTTGAGCAGTTGGACCGGAGGTGACGTATCGTGCTATTTTTTTTTTTCCAAAAATGTATTTCAGTAACAGTATAATACATACAGTAAATGTAACAATAAAAAACATGACATTCATGTGTTGAATACATTAACAATAAATTGTAACACACAAATATAAGGAAAGAAGCGATGTTGTGCCATTATTGTGAAGCCGGAAGTGTGTGAGTTGACAGGAAGTGCTATGACGAGATGCCACGTGACGATTTTTAAAACGGAAAAGTTCCTTTCAATGCTTTTGTTGCAGTCTATCATTTATGCTGAGCCTTCCTCTACTTACTAACCTTCAGTTACACGATATATCTTTTTCTAATGAAGCGGGTAATAAGGAAACATTTTGCACCGACTTATAACTCCTGTGTGCCTAAAAGGAGCTAAGCTGACGACTTCTAGCTAGGGCAAGTTAACCCGCGTTTTTTTTTTAAACCACGAAATCGGTGAAAAATGAGTTTTAAACGTGCGTGAATGTAAATACTGTATCGCTGACTCGTGTCGTGAAATTACCTTTTAAACTTGATTGAAATGAGGGAGGATATGGTCGCCAGGGAGCAGCCTCGTTCTAAAAAGCTATCCAGCGCAGTGCATTCTGGGATTTGTAGTAACAATTATGGAGTGCATTTAGTGGCTGATTCTTCCCGCTCATTTAAGGAAGTTTGAATGTGAA
Organism: Entelurus aequoreus; assembly: GCF_033978785.1. NCBI lineage: Eukaryota > Metazoa > Chordata > Actinopteri > Syngnathiformes > Syngnathidae > Entelurus > Entelurus aequoreus. The sequence continues at coordinate 56,980,401 of NC_084742.1, read as the reverse complement.
ACTGTAAACACGTTCGAAACATCACTATCTTATTCTTGTCTTTTATTGTGTTGTTTTTAACATGAATATTTACAATACAATCATGTTGTGCCTAAAAGGCCTTCCGTAGCAAGGAGCTAAGCTAACGACGTCTAGCTGGGCGAGTTAACCCGCCTTTTTTGACCACGAAATCGGTGAAAAGGCAGAAACGTGCGTGAATGTAAATATTGTAACGCTGACTCGTGTCGAGAAATTACCTTTTAAACTTGATTGAAATGAGGGATGATACGCCGCCAGGGAGCAGCCTCGTTCTAAAAAGCTATGCAGCGCAGTGCATTCTGGGATTTGTAGTAACATTTTTGGAGAGTAATTTTAGTGCCAGATTCTTCTCGCTCATTTGAGGACGTTTGAATGTGAAACTAAACACGTTCAAAACATAACTATCTTATTCTTGTCTTTTATTGTGTTGTTTTTTTTAACATGTATATTTACAATACAATAATGTTGTGCCTAAAAGAAAAGGACTTCCATAGTAAGGAGCTAAGCTGACGACGCCTAGCTAGGCGAGTTAACCCGTCTTACTTTTACCACAAAATCGATGAAAAAGCGTTTCAAACGTGCGTGAATGTATTGTATTGTATGTATTGTAACGCTGACGTGTCAAGAAATTACCTTTTAAACTTTATTGAAATGAGGGAGGATACGGTCGCCAGGGAGCAGTCTCGTTCTAAAAAAAACTATGCAGCGCAGTGCATTCTGGGATTTACAGTAAACATTTTGGAGTGTATTTAGTGGCATATTCTTCCCGCTCATTTTAGGACGTTTGAATGTGAAACTAAACACGTTCGAAACATCACTATCTTATTCTTGTCTTTTATTGTGTTGTTTTTAACATTAATATTTACAATACAATCATGTTGTGCCTAAAAGGCCTTCCGTAGTAAGGAGCTAAGCTAACGACGTCTAGCTAGGCGAGTTAACCCGCCTTTTTTGACCATGAAATCGGTGAAAAGTGAGTTTTAAACGTGCGTGAATGTAAATATTGCAACGCTGACTCGTGTCGTGAAATTACCTTTTCAACTTAATTGAAACGGGCGACGTCGACAACGAGGGACCATACTGTCGTAAGGCCCAGGGAGCAGTCGCCTTCTAAAAAGCTACGGCGCGCAATGTATTCTGGGATTTGTAGTACAATATTTGTAGTACAATATTTGCTGTGTATTTAGCGGCAAAATATTTACACTCTTATTGGGGACATGTGAGTGTGAAACTGTAAACACGTTCGAAACATCACTATCTTATTATTTTCTTTTAATGTGGTTTTTAACATTAATATTTACAATACAATCATGTTGTGCCTGAAAGGACTTCCATAGTAAGGAGCTGAGCTAACGACATCTAGCTAGGCGAGTTATCCGGCGTTTTTTGACCACGAAATCGGTGAAAAGGCGTTAGAAACGTGCGTGAATGTAAATATTGTAACGCTGACTCGTGTCGAGAAATTACCTTTTCAACTTGATTGAAATGAGGGAGGATACGGTCGCCAGGGAGCAGCCTCGTTCTAAAAAACTATGCAGCGCAGTGCATTCTGGGAGTTGTAGTTACCTTTTGGAGTGTATTTAGTGGCAGATTCTTCCCGCACATTTTAGGACGTTTGAATGTGAAATTGTAAACACGTTCGAAACATCACTATCTTATTCCTGTTGGTATTTTTTAAATCAAGAATATTTACATGTTGTGCCTAAAAGTCCTTCCGTAGTAAGGAGCTAAGCTAACGGCGTCTACCTAGGCAAGTTAACCCGCGCTTTTTGACCACGAAATCGGTGAAAAAGGCGTTTCAAACGTGCGTGAATGTAAATATTGTAACGCTGACTTGTACCTTTTAAACTTGGTTGAAACGGGCGACCCGAGGGACCATACGGTCGTCAAGGAGAAGCTGCGTTCTAAAAAGCTATGTAGCGCAGTGCATGCTGGGAATTGTAGTACATTATAGTGTTTTAAATAAATGACGGCAAAAGTGCTGTCACTTCAAAAAAGCTACGAAGCGCAGTGCATTCTGGGATTTGTAGTACAATATTGTGTATAAATGACAGCAAAAGTGCAACCAGTATTAATGTATATTGTGTTTTTATAATACAACATAAAATATATATATCTATATTTTTTTTTTTTTGAGTATTTAGTGGCAGATTCTGTAAACATGTGGGAAACATCACTATCTTATTCTTGCCTTTTATTGTGTTGTTTTCCTTTTGTGAACATGAATATTTCCACTCCACAGTGCACGTGGAGCCCGAGCTGCTGCACACCTACTCCACGATCTACAAGTTCGACGTCCTCCTCCTGGTCGTCCGCCTGGCTGTCCTCACCGCCGTCACCCTCACCGTCCCCGTGGTTCTCTTCCCTGTAAGTGTCGGCGCTTTAAGTAAACGTGTAGGATTCAGAACCCGCCATTAACGCGTCCCTCCTCCCGTAGATCCGTACCTCCGTCAACCAGCTCCTGTGCACCTCCTCCACCTTCAGCTGGATCCGCCACACCATCATCACGGTGGTCCTGCTGGCCAGCACCAACGTCCTGGTCATCTTCGTCCCGACCATTCGGGACATCTTCGGCTTCATCGGTGAGTGTCGCCATGGTGACAAAGTCGAGTTTGCCGTTTGCATCCCTAAACAAAACCTTCTTCCGCGCAGGCGCATCTGCTGCCGCCATGCTGATCTTCATCTTGCCCTCGGCGTTCTACATCAAACTGGTCAAGAAGGAGTCCATGAAGTCCGTGCAGAAGATCGGGGTACGTCTTTTCTTCGTTGTTTTGAAGCTGCCGCCACAGCAGGGGCTAAAAGCAAATATTTCGTCCTGCGTCCAGGCAACCGCCTTCCTGCTGTTGGGCTTCCTGGTCATGATCGGCAGCATGAGCCTCATCATCCTCGACCTGGTGCACAACGCGTCGGAGGAACACCCCGGCGGACCGTAGAGCCCACACTCTAATGAAGACCACATTGTAAAAAGAAGAACTTGATGTCTGGCTTGGACTGTGACGAAAGACGCCATTCCGAGAGAATGTATACCTGTACAGTTTGCGGTTTTTCACACCATAAGTATGGTGGTTTTTCCTCCTCCTTGGTT
>NC_084742.1:56967298-56972298 GCF_033978785.1 Entelurus aequoreus | reverse complement strand
CCTCAGTTAATCCTACGTATGTGTCGGATGTGTTAATGTCCTTGCGTATTACCTTTGCTTGGTAAACAACTGATGATTGTAAGCACCCCCCGTTGAGAGGGCAATCAGGTTTCTTGCGGCAGTTGCAGCTTTTGTCGGTTTTGGAGTCGTTCTGCCTGGTGGTGGGCGGCTCCTTTTCAATTGCTTTATTGTGGTTTGAAATTATTTGCCGCATGTTGTTCATGCAGCTGTAGCTCAATTTAATGTTGTTCTTGTTGAATACTTTTCTTAGGGTGTTGCCTTTGGGGAAGTGTTTGTCGATCAGGGTGAGGAATTTGTGGCCAATATTAGTTGAGACGTTTTTGCTGTATGGGGGGTTGTACCAGATAATGTTGTTTCGTTTTCTGCTCTTTTTTGGTTGGTTTCCTGGCGTGGGTTCGTAGGTGAGGGTGAAGTTGTATCCGCATTCATCAAGTGCTTTTTGGTACGGGGGGGTTGCTTTGTCGAATTCAGCTTTGCTAGATGACAGCATCGATAGTCTTTTATTAATTCCGGTAGGTATTCTTTTCGTGGTGGTGGGTGGGTGGTTGCTGTCATGGTGCACGTATTGGAGTGTTGTGTTGGGTTTCGTGAATGGTTGGTAGCTGTTATTCCTCAGGTTGAAAGTGACGTCGAGGAAGTTGACGGTTTGCTTGTTGGCTTCAATTGTGATTTTTTAAAATAATTTTTATTATTTACTTACTTTATTTTATTTAATTATTTGTATTTGTTATTTTTAATTTAATTTGTATTTCATTTTATTATTATTATTATTTTTTTTTAAATTATTGTTATTTTTGTTTAATCTTATTATTTATTTGTGTGTGGCGTCGCGCGGGTCTCGCTTCCTGTTGGGTGGGGTCCGTGCCCGTGTGGCCCGACCTTGCGCTGTGGGGTCTCTGTTGGCGACTTGATGTGGTGGCGGCGCGGCGCCCGTGTCTGGTCTGGATACTGTGTCTCGGTTGTTTGGGCGGTGGTGTGTTTGTGCAGGTTTGGGTTGGGGTGGTGGGGTCTTTTGGCGGGGGGGGGGGGGGGGTGTTGGTGTCCCTTGTTTGCGTGTTGGCGTTTGGGCTTGCTGGCGGGCTGGCGCTGGCTGGTATCTGTGATCCTGTTGGCGTGTGGTTGCCGGTCGCGTTTTTTTTTTTTGATCGCTTTGATTTGATTGGGTGGTGCTGGCTGTCTGGGGGTGTTGTGGCTGCTGTTTCTGCTGCCGTTTGTTTGTGGTGTGGGCGCCCGTGGCTGCTGGGTCTGGTGCAGGGGGGTGGCTGATGTTGTGACTGGTGGCAGCGCGCGCTGTGTATGCATGTGTATGTGTGTGTATGTGTACATGTGTATGTTTATGTGTATGTATATATATATATGTATGTATATTTCTGGGGGTACGTTCTGGGCCTGCCTGTCGGGTGGGGGTCGGCGCCTCAGGCTACTGCATCCGGACTGCGTGTCTGGAGCTCCTGGGTCCCGCCGTCCATCCCTTCCGGGTGCCCGTCTTGGTTGGGGCCTGCTGGGTCTGGTCCCTGCGTCTACTGTGGCGGCTTGGTGCTGCAGGGTATTCCGAGGTGCTGCGAGTCGGCCAGTTGTTGGGGTAGCGACCTTGTGTGTCAGCATGTCTGTGATCTTCTTTTAATTCTTTTTTTTATTTATTTTTTATTTTTTTACATTTTTTTTATATAAATAGATTTAATTATTTATTTATTTATTTTTTTTCCTTTTTTTTTTTTTTTCCTTTTTTTTTTTTTTTTTTAATATATTTTATTAATATTATTATTATTATGTATTTATTTATTTTATTTTTTTATTCCCCTACCTCAGGGGGGGGGACTCGGCGGGGCGGTTGCTGGTTGTTCCATCTCCATCGTTGGGGTCCCTGCGGGTGGGGTGGGTGGTTCCTGTGGCCCCGTGCTGGGTGGTCATGTGGCGGCCGGCTTGGGTGGGGTGGCCGTGGGCTGGCCTCGCCGCGCTCTCCGGGGGTGGGGGGGGGCTCGTGGGGGCCCTGTTGCCGGTGGGGCGGGGGCGGTCTTCCCGTCCGGTTGCGGGGGGTCTCCGGGCCCCTCGGGCGGGGCGTCCCGCCTTTCTGTCCGTGTGGGGTGTGGTCTCTCGCTGGCTTGGGGTCTGGCTGCCCCGTTTTTCCCGTGCCTTGTCCTCTGCCGGGTGCGTCTGTCTGCGGCCTGCTGCTGGCCCTTGTGGGCGGCACGGTGGGCCAGGCTCTGGGGTTCCTGTCGCTGTCCGGCTTGGCTGCGTGGGGGCGGTGGCCCCTGGTTCCCTGGGCACCACACCTACTGTTTGTGGGATGGGTTCTCGGGGAGGCTGGGGCCGTACTCTGGCTCCCGCACACACTGGGGGTCAAATGTATTGTACATGCAAATTCACATATACTCACACACATACATACAGACATACATAGGTACCTACGCTCCCACATACATATACAAATAAATACAGTACATATTTACACACTCAAAGTTCGTACATCCACACGCACATTCATTATACAAACATACTGTATACACATACTGTACATATACATTCACTGTAAAAACATACATATACACATACTGTACATATACATTCACTGTACAAACACACACATACACATACTACACATACATTCACTGTACAAACACACACATACATATACTGTACATATACATTCACTGTACAAACACACATTTACACATACTGTACATATACATTCACTGTTCAAACACACATACTGTATACACATACTGTACATATACATTCGCTGTACACACATATACACATACTGTACATATACATTCACTGTACAAGCACACATACACATACTGTACATATACAAGTACATATGCACACATACACTCATGCACATAATCACGTTTCATCAAACATATATTAACGTTGTTGCCCTAGGGTAAACTGGGTATAACACATGGCACACTGACAAAGCTTAACCTATTGTTACTATAACAATCTACAAGGTTAAGGTTGCTTCTCTTTCTTCCCCTCCATTTTTCTGCATTCTTTCGTATCTCAAGTTATCATTACGTATATGTATTGTTGCATTTGAACAATTGTATTGTTGATAATAAAGGTAAAGTACTGGTATTGTTTATTATCAATAGCACTATTTCTATTGGTATTCATATTGCTCCATTTTTAGTGTAATAATGCTCATTGTGATTTCTGTATTTTTTTTTTTTAATTTTCGCTAACTGCTTATTTGCTTTTACTTTTACCATCATATTTGTACATGTCGTATTTGCTGATGTTGCTCTGTTGTTGTTGTTGTTGTTGTGTTTGCTGTTGTTGTTTTTGTCTCTCTGTCTAATCCCCCTCTTGTCCCCACAATTCCCCCCTCTGTCTTCCTTTTTCTCTCTTTCTATCCCCTCCTGCTCCGGCCCGGCTGCATCAAATGATAATATAAATACATTTAATAAAGTCAAAATACAAGTAAGGCAACAAGAGAAGTATCCTACACTTCTCTTTTGTAAAGTAAATCTGAACAGCCGATATGGGCATCTACATCTGCTATATGATTTGCCCGAGAAGCTGGGCAGGACATTATAAAAAATAAAAAAATAAAAAAATAAAAAAAAATAAAAAAATAAAAAAAATAAAAAAACAGAAGGAAACACCTCCTAGGTAACACATGAGTCAATCACCACGCCCCCACGCCTGCCTGTACCCACCCGCTCTGTGCCCTATATAAACCATGGTATGTGAATGCTTCCATTAAAATCTCCTGAGGATTGAGGAAATCCCTCATGAAACAGGCCTGTAGAGATGAAATAGTCTTGTGATTTTTTTCCCACACATACATATTACGCTCTACCACGGTATCGAGCACTATTTTTTGGATAATCTAATTAAGACATATATATACATATATATATATACATATACATATATATACACACACATACATATATATACACACACATATACATATATATACACACATATATACACACACACAAATATATATATGTACACACACAAATATATATATGTACACACACATTTTTATATACACATATATACACACATATATATATATATACACACACACACACATATACATGTACACACATATATACATATATATATATATATATATATATATATATATATACGTATATATATATATATATATATATATATATATATACGTATATATATATATATATATATATATATATATATACGTATATATATATATATATATACATATATATACGTATATATATATATACATATATATACGTATATATATATATATACACACACATATATATACATATATATACGTGTATATTTATATATATATACATATATATATGTGTATACATATATATATATGTATATACATATATATATATGTATATACAGTATATATATGTATATACAGTATATATATATATATATATATATATTCACACACATATATATACATATATTTATATAAATATATATATATAAATATATAAATACATACATACATACACACACACACAATATTGCCAAAAGTATTGGGCCACCCATCCAAATGATGAGAATCAGGTGTCCTAATCACTTGGCCCGGCCACAGGTGTATAGAATCAAGCACTTAGGCATGGAAACATTTGTGAAAGAATGGGCCGCTCTCAGTGATTTCCAGCGTGGAACTGTCATAGGATGCCACCTGTGCAACAAAATCCAGTCGTGAAATGTCCTCGCTCCTAAATATTCCAAAGTCAACTTTATTATAAGAAAAGTGAAGAGTTTGGGAACAACAGAAACTCAGCCACCAAGTGGTAGGCCAAGTAAACTGACAGAGAGGTCAGCATAGTGCAAAGACTTTCTGCACAGTCAGTTGTTACACAGCTCCAAACTTCATGTGACTTTCCAATTAGCCCACGTACAGTACGCAGAGAGCTTCATGGAATGGGTTTCCATGGCCGAGCAGCTGCATCTAAGCCATACATCACCAAGTGCAATGCAAAGCGTGGGATGCAGTGGTGTAA
>NC_084742.1:56937298-56962298 GCF_033978785.1 Entelurus aequoreus | reverse complement strand
ATTCACAATCATTTTGTAGCACAAGAACACATTTTTCTTTTTTTATGCACTCTCAAAATAAGAAGAGGTGGCTAACAACGCAGCTAATGAGAATGCACTATTCAGGCCATAAAACCCTCAAAGAAAACATACAAAAAGTGCCAAAAGTACTCTAATAATGAAATATTAGCAATATTGTTATTATATACGCTAACGCGGAAGAAGTACTTTTGGAGAGCTAACTAGTATATTCTGCTACATCGACATGTTGAGCTGCTGCATCGCCTCTGAGTTGGTGAAAGTTAATTCTAGATTATAAACCATGCCTCTCACCTGGATAGTAGAAGGTTGTGGACATAAACCCACAAAATGGTCAACTTTGACGGACAGAAAGACATAGAAAATAACCTTTTTGTAACCCTTTGTGAGGATTATGATGAATTGTTCATGTAAAGGGGAATATATAAACGTCCCATCTGTCTTTATCCCAGTGAGAGCAAACATTGTACAGTAAGTGATTGTTTTATTATGTTTGTATATCTTGTTTAGCACTTAGCAATGCTAAGTCAATGTGTTTGACTAAAGCTGCATCTGTTTAGCACACAGCTTCTAAAACTTGTAGATCAACCTCCTTATATTCAGGCTCAAAAATAGACGTTTCTGGATCATCATTAGTCCCAAAGTAGTCCTTGTTGTCTCTCATCAAGTCTGCCACGATTGTGAAGGGAAATTGAACGTTGTGATGAGTCTGTGGAACTTGCTTAAAATGATGAAAATACGTAAATATTACATGTTATTATGAATGTTACTAGATACTACATATGTACTTACAGCGGTTACCGTATTTTTCGGATTATAAATCACAGTTTTTTTCATAGTTTGGCTGTGGGTGCGACATATACTCCGGAGCGACTTATGTGTGAAATTATTAACACATTACCGTAAAATATCAAATAATATTATTTATCTCATTCACGGAAGAGACGAAGCAAAATGTCAGCAATCGTCACACACACGTCAACCAATAAGAATTCGGCGGGGGAGGGTCATGGCAGAAGTGCATTGTGGGTCATGGGATGCTAACTGCTATATGCTTCTGCCGTAGCTATTAAAATGGATCATTTCAACATTGGCGGTAACTTATCAAGGGAAGGGCTGAACAAAAATGGCACTGAAAAGGAAATCATATACCGTATTTTTCGGAGTATAAGTTGCACTAGAGTATAAGTCGCACCTGCTGAAAATGCATAATAAAGAAGGAAAAAAACATATATAAGTCGCATTTTTTGGGGAAATTTATTTGATAAAAGCCAACACCAAGAATAGACATTTGAAAGGCAATTTAAAATAAATAAAGAATAGTGAACAACAGGCTGAATAAGTGTACGTTATATGAGGCATAAATAACCAAGTGAGAAGGTGCCTGGTATGTTAACGTAACATATTATGGTAAGAGTCATTCAAATAACTATAACATATAGAACATGCTATACGTTTACCAAACAATCTGTCACTCCTAATTGCTAAATCCCATGAAATCTTATACGTCTAGTCTCTTACGTGAATGAGATAAATAATATTATTTGATATTTTACGCTAATGTGTTAATTTCACACATAAGTCACTCCTGAGTACCATATAAGTCGCACCCCCGGCCAAACTATGAAAAAAACTGCGACTTATAGTCCGAAAAATACGGTAATAGTTCCTACTTTGCAGAAATGACTTTTCTAGGATCAGATCCAGAACCAATTACAGCGATAAAAGAGGGATTACTGTATATATTTTAGCCATTTTGGAATAAAGTCACCCTGTTCTTCAAAACACAAATGTCCACTGCAGCGGACGCTGGTTCTTGGAAGGATATGAGAAGTGCAATCTTTACAAAAAGCATCCTCTGTGCACCCAAGTGTGATGCATAGGGCTGTGAATCTTTTGGTGTCCCACGATTCGATTCAGAATCGATTCTCGGGGTCACGATTCGATTCAAAATCGATTTTTTTTTTCAATTCAACACGATTCTCGATTCAAAAACGATTTTTTTTTTTTTTAAATGAAAACAATACACGACAATACCATAATAATGCAATACAATTTCAAATCCAAACCCGACCCAGCAACATTCAGAATAGCAATAAACAGAGCAATTGAGGACACAAACATGACACGGAACAATCTAAAAGTAGTGAGACAAAAATGAATATTATCAACAACAGTATCAATACGCTAATGTGTTAATAATTTCACACATAAGTCACTCCTGAGTATAAGTCGCACCCCCGGCCAAACTATGAAAAAACAGCGATTTATAGTCCGAAAAATACGGTACTGCGGATTACAAGCTGGACGTAGTGAAATATGCAGCAGAAAATGGCGATTAAGCAGCAGAAAGGACGCTAGTGGCGCATACCAGGAGCGACAACGAGGAAGAAGATTTCATGGGATTTAGCGATCAGGAGTGACAGATTGTTTGGTAAACGTATAGCATGTTCTATATGTTATACAGCCTGTTATTCACTATTCTTTATTTATTTTAAATTGCCTTTCAAATGTCTATTCTTGGTGTTGGCTTTTATCAAATACATTTCCCCAAAAAATGCAACTTATACTCCAGTGCGACTTATATATGTTTTCTTCCTTCTTTATTATGCATTTTCAGCCGGTGCGACTTATACTCCGGAGCGACTTATACTCCGAAAAATACGGTACATAAAACCTCAATGCAGGTGTTTGGATGTTTTTTACAGCGCTTTATCGAGCGCCTCCCATTGGCTCCATTGCTCGCTGACTTTTGCTAGCGTTTTTTTTACGATTCAGAACGCATACAAAAAGAAATGAATACATGTTCTTGTCTCACATGAGGATTGTGAATAATTGAAAAAACTAAAAAAAAAAAAGTGCAGTTCCTCCTTACGTCATTTTATCCCCAACATTCCACGCTTTCATGAGACGAGTATTTCCTGGAACGGCAGCACAACCGATAAAGACTCTCAGCCAATCAGGAAGCAGCTACTTTATTTCACTACTCTCTGGATAATGCGATGACTTTCACTACACATCCAGGTGGGGGTGGGGTTCATTCCATGATTTGTCCCCTCTTAAACGACACACTCACTACTGATTGGATACCCTGGTCCTCAAGCAGACAGTTACCGTCATCAGTCGGGCCACTGAGAAGAGTGAAGGCTTTTAAACGATTTGAAATATTATAGAATATACTTGTTTTAAAAAAAAAAAAGTTAAACATATTTTCACAATCAGGATTCCGTACAGAAGGAAGCCATTGTTCCAGCCAGCGACAATAGAAGCAGGCATGATTTACACGGCGGTGCATTTTGTATGGAATCCCCCCCCCCCCCCCCCCCCCTTACACTCCTGCCCGGCCCCCGCTCTCCTTACAGTAGTCCTGCAGGTCAAAATAAAGGGCTCTTGCATTACAATTTTTGATTGGGTCTTTTTTTTTTTTTTTTTTCCTCTAACAAAATATGGAAATCTATAGAAAACAATCTATATACTGTAGTTCAATAAAAGGTAGCGATATCAAAAAAAAGAAATCACGGCTCTCCGTCAGAGTTGAGTTTGGAGGCTGATTTCCAGCGAGAGGAAATTGCACTTGGGCGCCGCGTTAATGCGACACTTCACTTTTTGCGCGCGTGTTTGTATTTGTCTACGTAGGCCTTCACCAGGTTGGCCACCTTACTTGAGTTCACCTCCCCACTCTTGCTGTGGCACACCTGGGAACAGAAGAAAACAAACAATCACCATACAGTGGCACCTTGGGTTTGGTTAGTAATCCGCTCCGTAAGGTCAGACCAAGACCGAGGCAATTATAAGAAATCCCGTTAATGCAATTAGTGTTAAAGACATTAAATGATATTGATACAAAACACATTTCATTGAAAATAATTATAGTTTTATATGCAGAACTGTGGCCAAATGAAGCACTAACAGGGCCGGCCCGTGGCATAGGCCGTATAGGCAAATGCTAAGGGCGCCGTCCATCAGGGGGCGCCACGCCACTGCCACAAATGTTGGAGGAAAAAAAAACAAAAAAAAAACTATTATTTCTAAATACATAAAATAATCCCACGTTAATTAAAATGCAAAGTAAAGCCTATTTAATAGAAATATTATGTTACAACATTACGCCCCCCCCCTCCCTTCCCATATCATGACTCTTTTTGGACGTCACCACATAAAAAAATCAACACAAGATGTCAAAACGGCCAAAACTGTCAGGTGCCCAGGGAAGAAAAAAGAGAAAAGAAGAGGAGAAACGAGAAAAAGACAGAGGTAGCAGGTATGTAACGTTAGCCTACATGAAATTATTTGTCTGTTACAGAATGTGATAGTAACCTGGCTTTTTAGCATTAAGCTAATGTTACATGATTCGGCAATTGCTAATCAATAAATAGCTAGTTCTGTTTTAACGTCGGGTTAATATTGTGGAGGGGGCTAAATTGTTATGGAAAATAATAATGTAATGTTAGGTAATTACAGTACTCCCTGGTGTACAGTAATTTGTAAGTCATTCTAGTTAATGCAATATTAAAAAGCACAAATAGAGAACTCTGTAGGATCCCCTTTTTTTGTAATATAGTTGTTAAAGTCATACTGGTTTGATATATTGTTTTGTGCAGTGCCTTATTTATATTGTATTTTTAATTTATTTTATGCAACTCGTTGACACGTTTTATTTTGTGTTTATGTATGTAAAAAATATTGTATTTCATATATTCATTTTTAATTTTTTGTATTCATTTATTTATCCATATTTTTTTTTATCTTGTTAACTATTCTGATTGTTAATTTGCTTTCTTTAAGTAAAAAAAAAAGGTCAAAGACAAAGCTATTCTGTTTCTTGTGAGTATATACACTTCACTGCCGATGTGGGGGGGGGGGCGCCACCTAAAATCTTGCCTAGGGCGCCAGATTGGTTAGGGCCGGGCCTGAGCACTAATCTAATCATAATAAAAAACTACAATTTGCTATTTCGGTAGGAACCGCGTCTGACTGTCCTCTGCGCGCTAGCCGCCGAACCGCCGATACATGTGAGTGGAACTGGAGTGCTTGAATGTCCAGGGTGAGTGGAGTGTGTGGATGGTGGAACGGTTCCAATCGGGTGAGAAATGTGGGAGTAGTGAAATTTCGAAAATTGGTCCATTCATTTTCTATGGGCAAATTGTGCCGGAAAACCAGGAATTCTGGGTAATCCGGGATTTTTTTTGTGTAATTTTTTTTGACACACTCACAATTCCTAGTCGAGCCAAACGTTTTGATACTTGAACTAATCTGATCGGAGGAAAACTGTGGGCTGTGGAGCGCGCCAAACTTTTGCCGGGAAAGAATGACTAAAGTAGTGTGGGTGGATGGTTGAAAGGTCGGAATCGGGTTTAAAAATGGCACACCATTTTGAGAATGTAGGGCATTGTAGAACTATGAAAACGTCCATTCATTTGAATGGGAATTTCCTGGAAATTCAGAAATTTCGGGAAAACCGAGAATTTTTGAAAATATTGCTACTAGCACAATTGTCCTGGATGATATGAATGGGTTGGTGTTGGAATTTTTGGAATCGGTTGAAAAATGTTGACGTAGTAACAGTTTGAATTGAGAACAGGCATTTTGGGAAAACCGGAAATTTGCACAAAAAAATAGGTGCATTTGCTGTCCCAACTAAGAGGAATGTTTTAAAGGTGGAATGGTCAAAAACGGTTGAAAAATGTGGACTGTGAAAACTTTCCAGCAAGAATTGAAATTAGGGCTATGGAAAACTGGGAATTCCTGGAACTTATTTGAACTTGGAAAATGGTAGTTTGATTGTCCAAGGAGAGTGGAGTGTGTGGATGGTGGAACGCTTCTAATCGGGTGAGAAATGTGGGATATGCCAATTCATTGTCAATGGGTAGAAAATTCTGGGAAATTCCAGGCAAATCTGAATTTGTGGGGAAAGGGAAAATATGTTTTGTGTTCGACACATGTGAAGAGTGGTGTGGGTGGATGGTTGAAAGGTCCGAATCGGGTTTAAAAATTGTGCGAAATTTTGAGAATGTAGTGCATTGTAGAACTATGAAAACGTCCATTCATTTGAATCGGAATTTCCTGGAAATTTTGGAATTTCGGGAAAACCGAGAATTGTGGAAAATATTGATACTAGCACAATTGTCCTGGATGATATGAATGGGTTGGTGTTGGAAATTTTGGAATTGGTTGAAAAACGTTGACGTAACAGTTTGAATTGAGAATTTTGGAAAACGAGGAATATGTATGGAAAAAAAATAAAAGCGGTGAAAAACGGTTGAAAAATGTGGACTGTGAAAACTTTCCAGGAAGAAGTGAAAATATGGCTTTGGAAAACCGGGAATTCCTGGAATTTTTTTGAACTTGGAAAATGGTAGTTTGATTGTCCAAGGTGAGTGGAGTGTGTGGATGGTGGAACGATTCAAAACGGGTGTGAAATGTGGGAGTTGTGCAAGTTCGAAAATTGGCCCATTCATTTTCAATGGGCAAAATGTCCCGAAAAACCGGGAATTCTGGGTAATATGGGATTTTTTTTTTAACATTTCTTTGAGAAACTCACAATTCCCAGTCGAGCCAAACGTTTTGATACTTGAACCAATCTGATCAGAGGAAAACTGTGGAGCGCGCCAAACTTTTGCGGGGAAAGAATGACTAAAGTAGTGTGGGTGGATGGTTGAAAGGTCGTAATCGGGTTTAAAAATGGCACAACATTTTGAGAATTTTGGGCATTGTAGAACTATGAAAACGACCATTTATTTGAATGGGAATTTCCTGGAAATTTTGGAATTTCTGAAAAACAGATAATTTGTGAAAATACTGAATTTCGTGAAAACCGAGAATTTTTAAAAATATTGATAATTGACAATTGTCCTAGACGATATGAATGGGTTGGTGTTGGATTTTTTGGAATCGGTTGAAAAATGTTGACGTAGTAACAGTTTGAATTGAGAACAGGCATTTTGGGAAAACCGGAAATTTGCACAAAAAAATAAGAGCATTTGTTGTCCCAACTAAGAGGAATGTTTTGAAGGTGGAATGGTCAAAAACGGTTGAAAAATGTGGACTGTGAAATTTTTTCAGCAAGAAATGAAAATAGGGCTTTGGAAAACTGTAAATCCCTGGAATTTTTTTTTTTTACTTGGAAAATGGTAGTTTGATTGTCCAAGGAGAGTGGAGTGTGTGGATGGTGGAACGGTTCTAATCTGGTGAGAAATGTGGGATATGCCAATTCATTGTCAATGGGGAGAAAATTCTGGGAAAATCTGAATTTGTGGGGAAAGGGAAAACGTGTTTTGCATTCGACACATGTGAAGAGTAGTGTGAGTGGATGGTTGAGAGGTCGGAATCGGGTTTGAAAATCGTGCGAAATTGAGAATGTAGGGCATTGTAGCACTATGAAAACGTCCTTTCATTTGAATTGTAATTTCCTGGAAATTTTGGAATTTCGGGAAAACCGAAAATTTTTGAAAATATTGATACTAGCACAATTGTCCGGTAGCACAGTGGTCCCCAACCACTGGGCCGCGGCCCGGTACCGGTCTGTGGATCGATTGGTACCGGGCCGCACAAGAAAAAAATAATTTAAAAAAATAAAAAATAAAAATAAATAAATGTATTAAATCAACATAAAAAACACAAGATACACTTACAATTAGTGCACCAACCCAAAAAACCTCCCTCCCCCATTTATAATCATTCACACTCATTCGCACAAAAGGGTTGTGTCTTTCTGTTATTAATATTTCTGGTTCCTACATTATATATTCTAATATAGATCAATACAGTCTGCAGGGATACAGTCCGTAAGCACACATGATTGTATTTTTTTATGACAAAAAAAATAAATACAAAAATAAAAAATAATTTTTTTTAACGCACACACAACTCTTCCACACAGATCGTTTCACACATACGGAAAGGAAGCACAGATTTTTTTTTTACCTACGGACTAATCATAGTACAGACAGACAACTTAAAACACACATTAGGTTGCAGACACACATTAGTTCACAGACGTGTGAACTGGATAACAGACGCACAGATTGCGATACGCATTTGCAAATTAAAATAATAATAAATAACAATTTGCAAACAATAATACTGCCATGCAAATGTCATGCGTGTATATTCTGGGTTTTTTTGGCCCATAAAATGAAAAAACAAAGGCCTGAGTTACCAAGGTGCAAGATTCTTTGTGTGGGAAGTTGATTCTGTGGAGTGATACACGGGTAGACGCACTACTTTGTTGCACGCTGGGCTACAAAAACCGGGGTAGCACAATTCTCTAAGACAAAGGTGAAGAACTGAACAAGCGTACCTTCTCTACTGCTTTGCGGACAATCTCCTTGTACTCGTCCTTGGTGATTTCCTGGTTTTGGTAATAAGGTTTGATGGCTATCCTCACTTCATTGACTGCTTTCTCTTGGATCTGTTGTTTCTAAAGCAAGCAAAGGATCGCATTAGAGCAGAGCTGGGCAAATATTTTGACTCGGGGGCCACATTAAGAGAAAAAAATGTGTCTTGGGGGCCAAAGAATTAATGATATGTACATATTTAGCTGTAAAAATCTGCTGTACAGTATGTGTGTTTGGGTCCCTTTTTTTCCAGGAACACTAATACCAAAAGTCACAACGTCCGATATAGTTCTAAAAACGTTATCTTAAAAAACGGAATGGAATTTTACTGTTTTTTACTGAATGGGACACCCAAAATGTACATGCAAATAAAGAAAGTGGGATTTACAATATTAACTATGAACAATAAAACACTGAATATTAACAACATAACAACATATGAACATCTTGTACTTCTCAGACCAGCTCCTCCACAGTTGTGTATCTTTTACAATCAAGCAAAGCACAAAAAACATGTAACAAACAGCAAAATATGAATGCAAAGTGTAATAAACACCTACAATATGATATATTATCAGGTAAAAATCTGCGTCCGCATCTGTTTCAGACACACGCATTTCAGGCTGGCTGCTCTGAAAACAAACCCCGCCCACTCTGCTTTGTTCCTGGTCTGAGCTGCTGTGACGTAGATTACCGTAATAACTCCTATGACACTCAAAAGTGCAGATTTCAACCATTGAAATACTTTCTATAGTTCAAGACTTGTGGTCATTTTAAAACAGCACTGCAGATCAAATGGCGGCGTAAGTTTTGATGTTAAAGGTCTAAAGAAATTATGTAGAACGTCCGGCGGGCTGGATTGAAAATCATAACGGGCTCAAAAGCAATTAAGTTGTCACATTGTGTAATTTGTAAATAAAAACATAATACGATGATTTGCAAATCCTTTTCAACTTATATTCAATTGAATAGACTGCATAGACAAGATATTTAACGTTCGAACTGGTAAACTTTGTTATTTTTTGCAAACAATCATTAACTTAGAATTTAATTTTCGCTAACTGCTTATTTGCTATTACTTTTACCATCATATTTGTACATGTCGTATTTGCTGATGTTGCTCTGTTGTTGTTGTTGTTGTGTTTGCTGTTGTTGTTTTTGTCTCTCTGTCTAATCCCCCTCTTGTCCCCACAATTCCCCCCTCTGTCTTCCTTTTTCTCTCTTTCTATCCCCTCCTGCTCCGGCCCGGCTGCACCAAATGATAATATAAATACATTTAATAAAGTCAAAATACAAGTAAGGCAACAAGAGAAGTATCCTACACTTCTCTTTTGTAAAGTAAATCTGAACAGCCGATATGGGCATCTACATCTGCTATATGATTTGCCCGAGAAGCTGGGCAGGACAGTATAAAAAAAAAATAAAAAAATAAAAAAATAAAAAAAAGAATTTAATGGCAGCAACACATTGCAAAAAAGTTGTCACAGGGGCATTTTTACCACTGTGTTACATGGCCTTTCCTTTTAACAACACTCAGTAAACGTTTGGGAACTGAGGAGACACATTTTTTAAGCTTTTCAGGTGAAATTCTTTCCCATGTGGACTCGTCAGACCACAGAACACTTTTCCACTTTGCATCAGTCCATCTTAGATGAGCCCAGGCCCAGCGAAGCCGGCGGCGTTTCTGGGTGTTGTTGATAAATGGCTTTGGCTTTGCATAGTAGAGTTTTAACTTGCATTTACAGATGTAACGACCAACTGTAGTTACTGACAGTGGTTTTCTGCAGCCCATGTGGTAATATCCTTTACACACTGATGTCGCTTTTTTATGGAGTACCACCTGAGGGATCGACGGTCACGGGCATTGCCGCTTACGTGCAGTGATTTATCCAGATTCTCTGAACCTTTTGATGATATAACGGACTGTAGATGGTGAAATCCCTAAATGTTCTATAGTTCAAGACTTACGGTCATTTTAAAACAGCACTGCATATCATAATGGCGGCGACAGTTTTGATGTTAAAGGTCTAAAAAAATGATGTAGAACGTCCGCTGGGCCGGATTGAACATTATAACGGGCCGCATGTAGAATAGAATAGAATAGACTACAATGAACTTTTATTGTCATTATATTTGCATATAACGAGATTAAGGACTCCAACTTAAGGTGCGGTAGTGGAAACAAATATGGAATAAAAATAAATCACATAGTGAAGTGAAGTGAATTATATTTATATAGCGCTTTTCTCTAGTGACTCAAAGCGCTTTACATAGTGACACCCAATATCTAAGTTACATTTAAACCAGTGTGGGTGGCACTGGGAGCAGGTGGGTAAAGTGTCTTGCCCAAGGACACAACGGCAGTGACTAGGATGGCGGAAGCGGGGATTGAACCTGCAACCCTCAAGTTGCTGGCACGGCCGCTCTACCAACCGAGCTATATCTTTATTACATAAGTAATAAAGATTAAAAATAAGAATTGAAATAAACAGACTACTATCCAAGAAAAACAATAAGCAATCCTGTAGAATATACAAAAAACTGTACAATATACAGAACAAAACAAGAGTACTGGAGTAATAAAGTAATGTATTTTGCCCAGGTCTGCATTAGAGACCAAATAATGCTAAAAAGGAAGATACAAAGTTACCTTTTCTTTTTTGGAGCTGTCAGCCTGGGCCTTGCTGTGCTGGCCTGGCTGCGTTGTAGATGATGGCTGCACGTGACTGACTGCTTGCTGCCCTTGGGTTGCCACGGCAACAGCTACTCTGTTTGGAGCAGGAAGCAGGCCTGGTTTTCCGTAAGTACTCCCCATCTAGGAAAAAGCGGGACTTTAAAAAAGGATGACTTGAATGCAGGGTGTTGGGGTCTTCATTTCAAACGCATCATGCCTGTGTGTGGATGTCAGGAGGAGCTGCAGCCGCCTGGCCTCCTTGCTGCATCGGCGGGGGCGGTGGAGGCGGCGGCGGGAGGCCCTGAGCTCCAACGCCGGGCACCTGCAGCAGCGGCGCGGCCGGGTGGAGGTGCACAGGGACCGGAGGGGGCATGGCGTATGGCGCCGCCGGCTGCAAGCTGACCGGCAGAGGACCACGATGTCCCGGAGGTGGGAAGTGATGTTGGAGGACGTTGAGCTGAGGAGGCAGCGGTGGCGGCATTGCGGTCAGCACGGGCGCCGCAGCGTTGCCTGGTACGGCCTGAAGGGTGGGGTCACTTTTAGGAGCATCTGGAAATAAACGGTTAGAAAGACTGTTAACTGTTTTTAAAACTGAACAGATTGAATGCTCGGAGAATCCAGTATGGATTAGGGATCGACCCATGTTGTTTTTTACCCATTATTAGCAGTCCAGGAGACCTATAAACGGTGATATTGATTTGCAGTAAAAGTTATTTAAACATGAATAGCATACGTCAGTAAACAGCTGGACAAGGCTTGAAGATGTTTTTTGAACATTTTAGAAAATGTGGCGACGTCACAGTAACTCATCGTCTACTCCATTTTACGGATCTAATACATTGTACGGTTTCTGAAATATTGTCAACATTTAAATAAGAACTATTGTGGGCTCCATTACGTCGATGGCGGAGGGTGTGTCAGACCATCGCCAGCCAGGCATGAAAAAATAGACCTAAAAATTGGCGATCATCAATCTTCACCAAGACGTCACCCGAGGGTCTTGTGAGATGACGCTGGCTGCTGCCAGATCATTATTAAGAAAAAATGACCGACAGGAAGGCGAGAAACACTTTTCTCGCGCCGTACCTGCCGTCAAAACTCTAGTTAAAGTTAAAAAGTTAAAGTACCAATGATTGTCACACACACACTACCGTATTTTTCGGACTGTAAGTCGCAGTTTTTTTCATAGTTTGGCCGGGTGTGCAACTTATACGGTACTCAGGAGCGACTTATGTGTGAAATTATTAACACATTACCGTAAAATATCAAATAATATTATTTAGCTCATTCACGTAAGAGACTAGACGTATAAGATTTCATGGGATTTAGCGATTAGGAGTGACAGATTGTTTGGTAAACATATAGCATGTTCTATATGTTATAGTTATTTGAATGACTCTTACCATAATATGTTACGTTAACATATCAGGCACCTTCTCAGTTGGTTATTTATGCCTCATATAACGTACACTTATTCAGCCTGTTGTTCACTATTCTTTATTTATTTTAAATTGCCTTTCAAATGTCTATTCTTGGTGTTGGCTTTTATCAAATAAATTTCCCCAAAAAATGCGACTTATACTCCAGTGCGACTTATATAGGTTTTTTTCCTTCTTTAATATGCATTTTCGGCCGGTGCGACTTATACTCCGGAGCGACTTATACTCCGAAAAATACGGTACTGTTTTTCCATTTATCGTAAAATGTTGTAAAAAACAAAACAAAACTATATTTTACAGTAAAATTTTGTAAATATAAAGTTTTTACTGTAAAATGGACAGTCTACTTAAAACAATTTATGTAATTAATAATGAAATACAGAGGCAAATGTCTACATTATTCACGTTTACAACCGGCCCTCAATGAAAACCAGTTTGACTTCCCAGTGCGACTTATATATGTTTTTTTTCCTTCTTTATTATGCATTTTTGGCAGGTGCGACTTATACTCCGGAGCGATTTATACTCCGAAAAATACGGTATATTCTTGTCTTCATGAAAGAAATGAATTAAACATGCTTGTATTATCATTAAACACCTTTAACTTGTTAACAAAAATGTCTCTTTCATAAATAAATACATGTAAATGATATATACGAACGAGGTAGATCCCCTCCACTTGGTCAATTGAAAAGTAGCAGCCTGCAGAAAAAGTGTGGGCACCCCTGACGTAGATTAGAGTTAAGACATTTATAAAGATAGCAGACATAATTTCTTACAGAAAGTATGAGAATGTGTGAGCTGCTGCCTGCTCCTCTTTATTCCTTTACTCCATTGCGGCAAGAGCGAAAACAAAACGGGAGGAAAGAAGGACAAAAGCTGCAATTCCCAGCAAAAAACTGGAAGCTCATGCAAGCAGAGGAGACCAGTGAACGCAGCTGAGCAGACCGGGGAAGAATTCTCACAAGAACTCAAATAAACACCCTGTCAGATATCACAACATATTTGGGGAGAATTATTGACAATGAGTTATTTATGTTCTTAATTGAATAAAAAAAGGGGGCTCAAGAAAAAAGGTAAAATTTTTTTAAACAGTGGTTAGTACTATCTACTTTACTAATTATTTTATTAAATGCTAAGTACTGGTATCATTTGTGTATAGTGATGTAACGATATAAAAAATTAATATCACAGTTATTGTGACCAAAGTTATTATTATCGTGGTATTGTTGAATGTGGTCAAAATATACATCACACACTGAAATCTTTTAACTGCGTTTTTTTCCTACGCAAATAGACAACATACTTTCTTGGCGAAATAAACAATTATTCTTTTGGCTTCATAAGAATCTTATCGTTTTTTACTTGGCATTACTTGGGAATGGATTTTATATTTACTTGTAGTTAAGGTTGCATTTAAGCGAGCCATCAAGCCAATGCTATTCGGTCCAGAATTTGATCAAAATGCAGTTATCAATCAACTATTTTTCCATCATTTTAATTTAATTCAATTATACTAACCGGTAGGTGTTTTACCACGGTTATTATTATTATTATCGTTTATTGTTACAACCCTATATGTGTACTGTGTAGTTGTAAACAAAAAAAACAGTCTGATACTGATAAAAAAGGCAGATACTGATGTATGTCACAATGCTAAATAGCCGATAATCGGTCGCTCCCTATTATAGATGACTACATTTATTACACTACACTAAATTCCCTTTAATTTGATCATCTTCTAGTTGCTTAATGTTGCAATCTTTGTGAAGGTCTACATCACAATGATTATTTTCACAGTTATGTACAGCTGTGTCTCCCAACTTGACCCATTTTCCATGAGCAAAACCTCATGGCCCACCACCAAGCATGCCATGACCTCATCTGTAGGAAGACCAGGTGTTACAGGTTGATTGTGTACCTTCTGCCACCTAGTGGTCAAGCATTGTATACTTTTATTCACTGCGTGGCTGGTATCGATAGATTAACAAATTGATATTATTTGTTTACAAGAAATAACCCGATGATCTCTCACAGCGCACTAACTACTAACGTAGAAAAAGGTACAAAACCCTAAAGCAGTGAAGTTGTCACGTTGTGTAAATGGTAAATAAAAAGAGAATACAAAGATTTGCAAATCCTTTTCAACTTATATTCAATTGAATAGACTGCAAAGACAAGATATTTAATGTTTACACTGAGAAACTTTTTTTTTTTTTTTTGCTAATCATTAACTTAGAATTTAATGGCAGCAACACATTGCAAACAAGTTGGCACAAGGGCATCTTTACCACTGTGTTACATGGCCTTTCCTTTTAACAACACTCAGTAAACATTTTTAAAGCTTTTCAGGTGGAATTCTTTCCCATGTGGACTCGTCAGACCACAGAACACTTTTCCAATTTGCATCAGTCCATCTTAGATGAGCTCGGGCCCGTTTCTGGGTGTTGTTGATAAATGGCTCTGGCTTTGCATAGTAAGAGTTTTAACTTGCACTTACAGATGTAGCGACCAACTGTACTTACTGACAGTGGTTGTCTGAAGTGTTCCTGAGCCCATGTGGTGATATCCTTTACACACTGATGTTGCTTTTTGATGCAGTACCGCCTAAGGGATCGAAGGTCACGGCATTGTCGCTTACGTGCAGTGATTTCTCCAGATTCTCTGAACCTTTTGAAGATATTACGGACCCTAAATTTCTTGCAATAGCTCGTTGAGAAATATTGTTCTTAAACTGTTCGACAATTTGCTCAGGCATTTGTTGACAAAGTGGTGACCCTCGCCCCATCCTTGTTTGTGAATGACTGAGCATTTCATGGAAGCTGCTTTTATACCCAATCATGGCACCCACCTGTTCCCAATTAGCCTGTTCACCCGTGGGATGTTCCAAATAAGTGTTTGAAGAGCATTCCTCAACTTTTTCAGTCTTTTTTGCCACTTGTGCCAGCTTTTTTGAAACATGTTGCAAGCATCAAATTCCAAATGAGCTAATATTTGCAAAAAAATAACCACGTTTCTCAGTTTGAACGTTAACTATCTTGTCTTTGCAGTCTTTCCAATTGAATATAAGTTGAAAAGGATTTGCAAATCATTGTATTCTGTTTTTATTTACCATTTACACAACGTGACAACTTCACTGCTTTTGGGTTTTGTAGAAAGATTCTAACCTGCTGCCGGTTGCTCCTCCTCGGTTCTGTTCCAACCTCCGGTTCCCCCACGCTCCCTCTTGGAGTAATAATCCCGAACATCTGCAGGAAGTGTCCTCCGGACCGCCCAGCTGGACGCTGATGACCAGCCTGAACGGTCCAGCATGCCGTCGCCAGTGTCTGAGTCCTGTTTCCAACGGCCGCCGCCGCGATTCTCGTTGAAGCGGCTGTAGGCGTCGTTCCCTGAATGGTTGCCTGTACCTGAGTTGTTTCGGGGCTGCCTTCCTGTTCCCCTGCCGCGATCATAGCCTCCACGGCCCCTCGACTCCCCACCGTTCCCTCGATCTTCCCAGCGGAATCCACCACCAAGGTCCCGGTTCCTGCTCTCGGCATCGCTGCGAGTCTTTTCTGTCACCCAGTCCGGATTTTCCGACCAGCCCCGGCGTTCTGGTGAAGCTTCGGAGGGCAGGCCGTTTTCAAAGCGGCCGGCGCCTCCCTGATACCTCCGTCCCTCGCTGCCGTTTCCAATTCCTTGACCTGACCGCCAGCCACCCTGTCGGTCTTTCCTCTGGGGAGACGGATCTTTGGAGGGCGGGCGTTCAGGGCTGGACTCGCGCCTGTAAGATCTTGTTCTGGAGGGAGACCGTGACCTGGATCTGGAGTGACTCCTGGATCGCCTCCTATTCCTCTCTTTACTACGATCCCTCCTGGAGTAGTCACTCTCTCTGTCTCGCTCTCTTTCTCTGCTGCGAGGACGGGAGGAGCGGCTGGAGGGCGGGCTGCTAGCACGTTCTCTGGAACGGGAGCGCCTCGATGCATCTCGCCTGGAGTCCCGCTTAGGGGACCAGGAGGAGGTTGCGGAGTGGAAGCGAGAGCGCCTCTGTCGGCCATTTTTCCTTTCATGGCTACGGTCTCTCTCCTCTTGGTCCTTGGAAGGGTCTTCCTTGACAGAGGAAGGAGTTTCAGCAGCAGCTGATACAATCCTCTCATCTGATACCTCCAAAGTGGCACCAGACGTGCTACCATGCTCGCTCAAGGGTGAGCTACAGTCCATAGGAATGACATTATTATCATCTTTGGAGACATCGTCATCCTGGATGGCTTCTGCTGAAATGTCCACTTCAGTTGACTTCTGCTCCACTGCGGTTTCAAGTGTTTGTGAATCAGATTCCTCAGATTCTTTTGTTTCTTGAGTGATGACCTTTTCCTCGGTGTGTTCGACAGCCTTGGGGCTTTCACACGCTTCTGCCTGCGGATCCTTCAAATGTTCTTCATCGCTGCTTTCATCGGAGCCTGCACAAACCTCCATTTCACCGTCCTGTTCAGTCGTCTTGATGCTGTCAGGAGACGCCAGGTTCTCCAGCATGTTCTCTGGTTCAGGGGGCGATGTGGAGATCTTCCCATCTTCTTCTTCGGTTGAAATTGAAATGGCAGGAGGTTCATCTTCTTGCGTGCTCGGTTTGCCATCTGAGCATGACTCGGGGCTTTTTGGAGGGGAGTTTGAGGAACAAGATGGGGGGCTGTCACAATCATCTGCCTCTTTATCGTCTGAGTCTTTGTCACAGGTCTCAGTCACGCCCTGCTCCACCTCCACGTCACTGCTTAAAGGTTCCGCATCACCGTCAGGTGAATCCACACCATCCTGATCTGCGTTAAGACTTGCATCTGCATCAGAAGTCTGCTTGGAGTTGGTCATTTCAGCCTTCACTTCATCTTGTTCTCCTTCCTTGTCGGCGCTGTCGACAACCCCGTCGGCCTCCTCATCCTCACTCGCAGTTGGGCATTCGACAATCTGGGACGATTGCTTTTTCCTCGTGTTTTTCCGCTTCCCGCCGGCCTTTCGGTTCGTTACCTGCTTGCCCTTCCTTTTGGCAGGCACCTGAGAAGTCCGGCCCGGCTCGGAGGGCTGGCTGACGGATGAGTCCGAGTCGGAAACATTGGACTTTGGTGGGGACGGCGGGTCGGACGCAGGCGGTTCTGCCTGGGGTTTACTGTTGCGCCCCGATCGTCTGGACGGCAGCGACTCGGCTTTTTTGGTGGGAGCTTTGGAGTTTGAGGCCCGTCCACCTCGCTTCTCTCCTCCTTTAGGACAAGTAATGGCGCAGACCACACCCTGAAAAACTGTAAAACACAAATTAGATGAGCGTTGCCCAAGTCTTATCTACTTAAAACAGTGGAAACTTGATTTATAAACCTAATTGGTTCTTGAAAGGGGTTTATAAACCCAAAGATTTGTATAATGAAGCAAATTTCTCAATGAGAAACAATGTAAATGTATAATAAGGTTCCAGCCTTGACAAAAGTCAATATTCTAGTGAAGGTTTGTAGACTTTGAGCACAATATAAAGTGCTATACAGTACAAGGAGGTGATGGATCATCTATATCTTTAACAAGACAAAACATGTTCAACTGTGCTGAATGCGCTGCTCTGCCAACACACGTACAGAAGTCACTTTGGCGCACTCACAGAAGATCAGAAATCACAAAAACCATATTGCTGCAATGACAAACATTTGAAATTGTTGAATCCACCAACATTAACATTTAAAGAGGAGCTGAAGAGAAAGCAGGGTGTGTGTATGCACCTAAAAGACACACTGCTGAATGAGAGGTAGCTTCTATTCCTTGGCTGTGAAGCAAGTCTGCTTTGGCATCATTTTCCAGAAAAGTCCGGTTTCATCACAATTAAAACTCGCCTGCTTTGTCGAATCTTCCAGACTTATAAGCAGCATTTATGTAGTCCTCGTATATAACAGAGATTCCCTCCTCCTTTCCACGCTAGTCTGTTGTATTTTTGGGACTCTTTGAGTTAGCAAAATGGACAAAACTTGTCAAACGGCCAAAAACAACAACCCGGAAAAGGCACTAAGGCCGAGTAGTGACTGGTAGGGGTGGAACGATTGATCGATATAGCGATATATCGATTTATATTCCTAAAATCAAAGAAAATCCATCTGTGCTCGGCTAGTTGGTCTTCAAGAAGATTTATGTCGATCTAACATGCATTTAAAAGGTAATTAACCGATATTATCAATTCTACAAAAGAAAACATTGGCTTTAAGAACAGCAGACTTTATATAAAATCATTTTAATGTAATGATAGACAAACCCCGTTTCCATATGAGTTGGGAAATTGTGTTGGATGTAAATATAAACGGAATACAATGATTCGCAAATCCTTTTCAACCCATATTCAATTGAATGCACTACAAAGACAGATATTTGATGTTCAAACTCATAAACTTTATTTATTTTTTGCAAATAATAATTAACTTAGAATTTCATGGCTGTAACACTTGCCAAAGTAGTTGGGAAAGGGCATGTTCACCACTGTGTTACATGGCCTTTCCTTTTAACAACACTCAGTAAACGTTTGGGAACTGAGGAGACACATTTTTGAAGCTTCTCAGGTGGAATTCTTTCCCATTTTTGCTTGATGTACAGCTTAAGTTGTTCAACAGTCCGGGGGTCTCCGTTGTGCTATTTTAGGCTTCATAATGCGCCACACATTTTCAATGGGAGACAGGTCTGGACTACAGGCAGGCCAGTCTAGTACCCGCACTCTTTTACTATGAAGCCACGTTGATGTAACACGTGGCTTGGCATTGTCTTGCTGAAATAAGCAGGGGCGTCCATGGTAACGTTGCTTGGATGGCAACATATGTTGCTCCAAAACCTGTATGTACCTTTCAGCATTAATGGCGCCTTCACAGATGTGCAAGTTACCCATGTCTTGGGCACTAATACACCCCCATACCATCACAGATGCTGGCTTTTACACTTTGCGCCTATAACAATCCAGATGGTTCTTTTCCTCTTTGGTCCGGAGGACACAACGTCCACAGTTTCCAAAAACAATTTGAAATGTGGACTTGTCAGACCACAGAACACTTTTCCACTTTGTATCAGTCCATCTTAGATGAGCTCAGGCCCAGCGAAGCCGACGTCGTTTCTAAGTGTTGTTGATAAACGGTTTTCGCCCTGCATAGGAGAGTTTTAACTTGCACTTACAGATGTAGCGACCAACTGTAGTTACTGACAGTGGGTTTCTGAAGTGTTCCTGAGCCCATGTGGTGATATCCTTTACACACTGATGTCGCTTGTTGATGCAGTACAGCCTGAGGGATCGAAGGTCACGGGCTTAGCTGCTTACGTGCAGTGATTTCTCCAGATTCTTTGAACCCTTTGATGATATTACGGAGCGTAGATGGTGAAATCCCTAAATTCCTTGCAAAAGCTGGTTGAGAAATGTTGTTCTTAAACAGTTGGAGAATTTGCTCACGCATTTGTTGACAAAGTGGTGACCCTCGCCCCATCCTTGTTTGTGAATGACTGAGCATTTCATGGAATCTACTTTTATACCCAATCATGGCACCCACCTGTTCCCAATTTGCCTGTTCACCTGTGGGATGTTCTAAATAAGTGTTTGATGAGCATTCCTCAACTTTATCAGTATTTATTGCCACCTTTCCCAACTTCTTTGTCACGTGTTGCTGGCATCAAATTCTAAAGTTAATGATAATTTGCACAAAAAAAAAAAGTTTATCAGTTTGAACATCAAATATGTTGTCTTTGTAGCATATTCAACTGAATATGGGTTGAAAATGATTTGCAAATCATTGTATTTCGTTTATATTTACATATAACACAATTTCCCAACTCATATGGAAACGGGGTTTGTACTAGTAGGGGACTGGGCAACAAGGAGGGCTCCGCCTCCCCAAAAAATGCTGCGCCCTGCTTTTTGCCTGCAGGCGCCACACAAAATAAAGGACTGAATGAAGCATTTGACATGGAGGCATATTTAGCTCAATCTAAAATATGGTAAATGGAAAAGTTTGCAAATAGAGGGGTTTCTAAATCGAGGTTCCACTGGACTGATAATGTACAAAAAATGCAAGAATCAAATTTTTTGCAGACTCACCAAAATGAGCGGGCCCAGACGATGACGTGGAGGTAACGGGAGATGAACACAGGCCAAATGTAAACGTACTGTGGTTACTATTAGTGGGAAGGAAACTGCAGGGGCAAAAGGTGGAAAAGTCTGATCAGCCGGGAACGTTCTTTTGCATTGTCAACAAAGCCAATACCGACCTTGAGGTTCCAGTCGCAGTTATGGGAGCAGCAGGAGAGAACCAAGGGCAGTCTTGTACCTGATGTTTGCTTTCATACAGTATGTCCTCTGTCACCAACAGGGGCTCTGCACTGCAACAGAAGGAAAATGTCACTCATAGTGAAGTGAAAACATCAAACGTATCATTGAAGGGGCTTTTTGCAACTTTCAAACCAAAAAGAACACAACCAGTGAACAAATGTCACCAGTAGTTGTTTCTCAGAATACTTTTCGAATGTTTTAAACAATGACTACGGTAATTCTAATGATGTCCACTGCAGTGGACGCTGCTTCTCAGAAGGATATGAGAAGTGCAATCTTTACAAAAAGCACGCTCTGTGCACACACGTGTGATGCACCTGTTTTTTGTTTTTTTTACTTGACGGGTCCAACCTTTACGCAGCTGTCTTGAGGAACTACTTTTCTCATGTGCTCTAAGCCAGTGTTTTTCAACCACTGTGCCGAGGCACAGCCGTGAAATACAGTCTGGTGTGCCGTGGGAGATTATGTAATTTCCCCTATTTGGGGTAAAAATATTTTTTGCAAACCAGTAATTATAGTCTACAAATAACGTGTTTTGTTGAGTGCTGTCTAGAGCTCGGCAGAGTAACCGTGTAATACTCTTCCATATCAGCAGGTGGCAGCCGGTATATAATTGCTTTGTAGACGTCGGAAACAGCGGGAGGCAGTGTGCAGGTAAAAAGGTATCTAATGCTTAAACCAAAAATAAACAAAAGGTGAGTGCCCCTGAGAAAAGGCATTGAAGCTTAGGGAAGGCTATGCAGAACGAAACTAAAACTGAACTGGCTACAAAGTAAACAAAAACAGAATGCTGGACGACAGCAAAGACTTACTGTGGAGCGAAGACAGCGTCCACAAAGTACATCCGTATATGACATGACAATCAACAATGTCCCCACAAAGAAGGATATAAACAACTTAAATATTATTGATTGCTAAAATAAAGCAGATGCAGGAAATATCGCTCAAAGGAAGACATGAAACTGCTACAGGAAAACTCCAACAAAAAAGGAAAAGCCACCAAAATTGGAGCGCAAGACAAGAACTAAAACACTACACACAGGAAAACAGCAAAAAACTCAAAATAAGTCACGGCGTGATGTGACAGGTGGTGACAGTACACCTACTTTGAGACAAGAGCTATAGTGATGCATGCTTGGTTATGCTTTAAAGTCATATCCAACAATTGCGACGACGATTTTTTACTGTCAACTGAGTTTCATTTTTTTTATGATTTCTGCTAGTGGTGTTCCTCAGCATTTTTTCAATGAAAAAAATGTGCCTTGGCTCAAAAAAGGTTGAAAAACACTGCTCTTAGCAATATATACTGCCCTCTTCCAGCTTTGAGCACAACAATTACGCAACACTAATTAGCATTAACTTTGTTGTGTTGTCAACTAATGTTAGCGATTAGCTGCTAATGTTAGCATCCTTCAATGTGTAGTCTATCAGAACATGACTGCAGATTGTTAGTTGCTTCCCTGGGACTGCTTTCGTGTAATGTCGGCCTGAGGAATTCATTTACGCAAAAGCAGTCCCAGGGAAGCAACTAACAATCTGCAGTCATGTTGTTCTGATAGACTACACATTGAACTAACATTAGTTGACAACACACAGGTTCGTGTTGCATACTTGTTGTGCTCTAAGCTGGAAGAGGGCAGAATGTAATGCTTAGAACACATGAGAAAAGTAGTGCCCCAAGACAGCTGCGTGAAGGTTGGACCCGTTAAGTCAAAAAATAAACAGGTGCATCACACTTGGGTGCACGGAGGATGCTTTTTGTAAAGATTGCACTTCTCATATCCTTCCAAGAACCAGCGTCCGCTGCAGTGGACATTTGTGTTTTGAAGAACAGGGTGACTTTATTCCACAATGGCTAAAATATATACAGTAATCACTCTTTTATCGCTGTAATTGGTTCTGGATCTGATCCTAGAAAAGTAATTTCTGCAAAGTAGGAACTATTACCGTATTTTTCGGACTATAAGTCGCAGTTTTTTTCATAGTTTGGCCGGGGGAGCGACTTATACGGTACTCAGGAGCGACATATGTGTGAAATTATTAACACATTACCGTAAAATATCTAATAATATTATTTATCTCATTCACGTAAGAGACTAGACGTATAAGATTTCATGGGATTTAGCGATTAGGAGTGACAGATTGTTTGGTAAACGTATAGCATGTTCTATATGTTATAGTTATTTGAATGACTCTTACCATAATATGTTACGTTAACATACCAGGCACCTTCTCAGTTGGTTATTTGTGCCTCATATAATAATAATAATAATAATACCTGGGATTTATATAGCGCTTTTCTAAATACCCAAAGTCGCTTTACACGTGTGTGTGTGTGGCGGGGGGGGATTAAAACCTAATTAGGAAAATAAACTAAGAAAAAATGAAAAAGAATAAAGAAACACCAAGGGCAGGGTCAGTTTGGAAAGGCTAATGTGAAGAGGTGAGTTTTTAGGGTGGTTTTGAAGGTAGGGAGGGAGGGGGCATCTCTGATGTGCCTGGGGAGAGCGTTCCAGAGAGAGGGGGCAGCCACGGAGAAGGCCCTGTCGCCCCAGGTTCGGCGCCTGGTCTTGGGGACCTCCAGGAGGCCGGCATCACTAGACCTGAGGGAACGGGACGGGACGTGTGGCTGGAGGAGTTCAGAGAGGTAGGGTGGAGCCAGGTTATGGAGTGCCTTGTAGGTGGTGAGGAGTATTTTAAAGGGGATTCTGTATTTGACAGGCAGCCAGTGGAGGTCATGAAGGACAGGTGTGATGTGCTCTCTGGAGCGGGTTCCGGTGAGCAGGCGGGCAGCGGAGTTCTGGACATATTGCAGTTTGTTGAGGGTTTTGGAAGTGATGCCGTAGAGGATGCTGTTGCAATAGTCTAGCCGGGATGAGATGAAGGCGTGGATGAGGGTTTCGGCAGCAGAGGGTGTGAGGGAGGGCCGGAGACGGGCAATGTTTCTGAGGTGGAAGAATGCAGTTTTGGTGATGTGGTTTACGTGGGGGAGGAATGAGAGGGTAGGGTCGAAGATTACACCTAGATTGTGGATGTGGGTGGAGGTAGTGACAAGGGAGCCGTCGATGTTTAATGAAAAGTCCTGAGTGGAGCGAGTGAGGGAGTCGGGGCCAATGATAATTATTTCAGATTTGTTGCAGTTGAGTTTTAGAAAGTTTTTTTGCATCCAGGTTTTTATGTCTGTGAGGCAGGTGGGGAGGGTGTAGTGGGTGGCTGGGGTGATGGTCGTGGTGGAAAGGTATAGTTGTGTGTCGTCTGCATAGCAGTGAAATTGAAGGCCGTGGTGGCGGAGGATCTGACCGAGGGGCAGGAGGTAGATGGTGAAGAGTAGGGGGCCAAGTACTGAGCCTTGGGGGACGCCGTGGGTGACTGGGGCAGTGGAGGAGGTGCAGTTGTTGATTGAGATTAATTGCCTCATATAACGTACACTTATTCAGCCAGTTGTTAACTATTCTTTATTTATTCTAAATTGCCTTTCAAATGTCTATTCTCGGTGTTGGGTTTTAGCAAATAAATTTCCCCCAAAAATGCGACTTATACTCCAGTGCGACATTTATATGTTTTTTCCTTCTTTATTACGCATTTTCGGCCGGTGCGACTTATACTCCGGAGCGACTTACACTCCGAAAAATACGGTAATCCTAAATAGAATATTAACATAGATAGTAGGGCTGCATGATTACCGTAAATTCCGGACTACTTTTCCTGCGCTGCGGCTAATGTATGGATTTTTCTTCGCTGACGGCCATAAATCAAATAGTTTTCATGAAACACATGCAAAAACCTGTAAAGGTGTGTTATTGTTTGTGCTTTGCCGCCATCTTTTGAACGACTTTGCTCACTTGAGGCGATGCTGGGTGAATGCCTATAGTGGTTCCTGCTGTTTAAAGATTTTAACCGGAAGTAAAAGTGCCGTTCTATCTTCTAATCGTCCATAGCGTTTCTGCACGAAAGGATTCTTCATTCATCGCGCAACGTTTGTGAGTTTTACAATGTAACTCAAACAATTCTTACTTACTAAAGTGTCCCGTGTGTGATGTCTGTAGGAGTGTTTTCATGCATATTTGTACGTGCTATCGTAATGTAATCAAGCTAACGGGTTTACGAGTGTCTGTGTTAGTATTATTAACTTACGACGGCATTCTTTTCATATTGTTTCAGTTTCACAAGTTCCTCAGTAAAGTCACCAAAACGTCACCGGGGAGTTATTGAGTCTGTTTAGCTGATTGGA
>NC_084742.1:56887298-56932298 GCF_033978785.1 Entelurus aequoreus | reverse complement strand
GTTGCAATATTGACACTAATAACACAAAGCTGACATGCATGCTGTTTTTTTCTTAAAAGCTGTCAAAAAAGATCTATCAAATGCAATGTTGCAAATTTGAAACAAATGTGCTTGTCTGTTGCTGGTGTGAAAGCATGGAATTCTCTAAAGAAAGACTTAAAAAGTTGCAAGAATATATTTGAATTTAAAAAGAGTTACAAAAAGAGCCAACTGCAATTATATCAAACTAGGGACGTCCGATAATGGCTTTTTGCCGATATCCGATATTCCGATATTGTCCAACTCTTAATTACCGATACCGATATCAACCGATACCGATATAAACAGTCGTGGAATTAACACATTATTATGCCTAATTTGGACAACCAGGTATGGTGAAGATAAGGTCCTTTTTTTTAAAATTAATAAAATAAGATAAATAAATTAAAAACATTTTCTTGAATAAAAAAGAAAGTAAAACAATATAAAAACAGTTACATAGAAACTAGCAATGAATGAAAATGAGTAAAATTAACTGTTAAAGGTTAGTACTATTGTGGGCTCTGTACCGAGGATGTCGTTGTGGCTTGTACAGCCCTTTGAGACACTTGTGATTTAGGGCTATATAAATAAACATTGATTGATTGATTGATTGATTGATACTATTAGTGGACCAGCAGCACACAGAATCATGTGTGCTTACGGACTGTATCCCTTGCAGACTGTATTGATATATATTGATATATAATGTAGGAACCAGAATATTAACGACCCTTTTGTGTGAATGAGTGTGAATGGGGTAGGGAGGTTTTTTGGGTTGGTGCACTAATTGTAAGTGTATCTTGTGTTTTTTATGTTGATTTAATTTAAAAAATAAAAAAAAACGATACAGATACCGATAATTTAAAAAAACGATACCGATAATTTCCGATATTACATTTTAAAGCATTTATCGGTCGATATTATCGGACATCTCTATATCAAACTGATTTTTTTTTATTTTGATTGGACGTGTCATTGTAAATTCGAAAAACAAATCATCAGCGTCGTTCAAAAAAGCTTTTATCAATTACGCCAAATAGCGAAAGTGAAACCGCTTCTATCAGGACAAGATCTCGAGAAATTAATCCACGCCTTTATCTCGACTCGTCTTGACTACTGCAATGCCCTGTATGTAGGCATTAGCCAGGCCTCCCTCGCCCGCCTGCAGCTCGTGCAGAACTCTGCTGCTCGTCTGCTAACACAGACCCGCAGACGTGAGCACATCACCCCTATATTAGCGTCCCTTCACTGGGTCCCTGTGTGTTACCGAATCAACTTTAAACTCCTTTTATTTGTTTTTAAATGTCTAAACAACCTCGCGCCAACATATCTCTCCGACCTCCTTCAGCCTTACTGCCCCACCCGAACCCTAAGATCAGCCGATCAGCTGCTACTAACGGTCCCTGACACAAGGCTGAAGCTTAGAGGTGACAGAGCTTTCGCCGCTGCTGATCCCAAGCTCTGGAACGACCTCCCTTGGAGTGTTAGACAAGCCTCCTCTCTTCCGGTTTTTAAATCTCTCTTAAAAACATACTTTTATTCCATGACTTTTAACACAGAGTGATATCCATCCTGCAATGGTGTCCCATAATACACCTGCTGTGAACCTCTTTTTATGTTTTATTTATTTTATTTTATTTATTTATTTTTTATCGTGTTCTGTTTGTGTTGTGTTTGCTTGGTACTCGTATTATCTTTTAACCTGCCCATTGTACAGCACTTTGGCTACCCCTTTGGTCAATTTTAAATGTGCTTTATAAATAAAGTTGATTTGATTTGATTGTGAAAATGCTTAAATGAAAATTAAAAAGTATGTTAGAGTTGGGGTGTTGGTGGAGGGCACAGTGATAAAGTCATCTAAAACAATTGGTGTTAAAAGGGGGGCAGATAAATATAAGAATAGTATTCTTCCATCTGCTCCTTTCTGATCATGTATAAGAAACAGAAAAACAATGTAAGTGTCAAATGTACGTGGCTTGTATATATGCATTTTCATGAAAGGAATAAAAAGAAAAATGATGATATTGTTATGAATTACTGACCTATTTAAGGCTCCAATGACTTCACTTTAGGTATGTAATAGGGGTGTGGGAAAAAATCGATTCGAATTCGAATCGCGATTCTCGCGTTGTGCGATTCAGAATCGATTCTCTTTTTTTTTTTTTAAAGTTTTTTTTTTTTTTTTTTTAATTTTATTTATTTTATTTTGTTTTAATTAATCAATCCAACAAAACAATACACAGCAATACCGTAACAATGCAATCCAATTCCAAAAGCAAACCCGACCCAGCAACACTCAGAACTGCAATAAACAGAGCAATTGAGAGGAGACACAAACACGACACAGAACAAACCAAAAGTAGTGAAACAAAAATGAATATTATCAACAACAGTATCAATATTAGTTACAATTTCAACATAGCAGTGATTAAAAATCCCTCATTGACATTATCATTAGACATTTATATATAAAAAAATTAAAAAAAGAACAATAGTGTCACAGTGGCTTACACTTGCATCGCATCTCATAAGCTTGACAACACACTGTGTCCAATATTTTCACAAAGATAAAATAAGTCATATTTTTGGTTCATTTAATAGTTCAAACAAATTTACATTTTTGCAATCAGTTGATAAAACATTGTCCTTTACAATTATAAAAGCGTTTTACAAAAATCTACTACTCTGCTTGCATGTCAGCAGACTGGGGTAGATCCTGCTGAAATCTATGTATTGAATGAATAGAGAATCCTTTTAAATCGGGAAAATATCGTTTTTGAATCGAGAATCACGTTGAATCGAAAAAAAAATCGATTTTTAATCGAATCGTGACCCCAAGAATCGATATTGAATCGAATCGTGGGACACCCAAAGATTCGCAGCCCTAGTATGTAACGATAAACGCTACAATGGTTAACCGCGGTACAACACTCGACGGTTAGCGCTACCGTTTTAAATTGAAATGATCGTAAAACCGCGATTGATAACACCGATAAAGTCACAGACCGGTGATGGACCACAAAAATGGCATTATTGGCTTTATTTTAACAAAAAATCTTAAGAGTACATTAAACATAAGTTTATTATTGCAATTAAAGAACAATTTTGTCCTTAAATAAAATAGTGAACATACTAGACAACTTATCTTTTAGTAGTAAGTAAACAAACAAAGGCTCTTAATTAGTCTGCTGACGTATGCAGTAACATATTGTGTCATTTATACACCTATTATTTTGTCAACATTATGAGGGACAAACTGTTCAACTGGATTATTAATCCCCTAGTTCATTTACTGTTAATATCTGCTTATTTCTGTTTTAACATGTTCTATCTACACTTCTGTTCAAATGTAATCAGATGATACCCTGCCGGGAGCAGTCTGATGGCCATCTGAGTACCATTCCAATCTTGGAACATTGCAAACTTTTTTTATGTATGCAATATCAATGGGGTATATGGCTATTGAATAATACCCTTATGGGTATCATCTGATGGCTACTGCACTGTATGAGGACTTTGATCAAAACTGCTGCACTTTATATACTTCTGCACTTTAAATGAAGCTGCTAAGATACTGTAACCTGACCTGTAACCTGATTTGTAATTCACATACCCTCTATGTATTGTACTTGTACTTTAAATTGTTTATCATTATGTAATTTTATTATTGTTGTGTATTTTCAATCCTGTGTAATTTTATTGTGGATATTAGATGCCCCATAAGAGGACTACAGATGGAAATTAGCACGGTGCTATATCTGGTGCAGCCATCTTCTTAATGTAACAGCACATTGTCCTTCAAATAAACAAACAAATACAAGTAGTCACTTATTCTTCTGTTGTTTGATACTTTACATTAGTTTTGGATGATACCACCCATTTGGGTATCAATCCGATACCACAGGATCATACATTGATCATATTCAAAGTCCTCATGTGTCCAGGGACGTATTTCCTGAGTTCATATATATCGATGTAATCATAGTAGTATCGACTAGATACGCTCTTGTACTTGGTATCTTTACAGTGGATGTCAGGTGTAGATCCACCCATGGCATTTGTTTACAATTAGGCGCGCTAGCTTTTGTTAGCGGTGACACCGGTGAGCTATTGTATCCTCCTACGGTGTGTAGTGTAGCATGTTTAAATATTCCTCGTCCTGCAGTGATAATGGTACTTGTTGTCAAAATAATTGTATCTAAGTTATCACAAAACTTTGTGTTTCCATGAGTTCCCGGCAAGAGGACAAAAGCTGTCTTTGATCCTACCAAGCAAAAGACTTGTAAAACTCCACTGTGTAGGATGGGAAGCGACATGAAGGTGTCGGTTTCTTTGATGAATTGGTAATTCACAGGAAGATCTTGTCTTGACCCGAGATCTACAAAGCGGAGAGGAAGCAGGACCTGACGCAAACTCCAGGCATCTTTTGTTTGAACTGTTTTGTGACCAAGGGCGCCGGCTGTTTATGACCCCCTCCCCCCTTAGAAACAGCTGTTGCCATGTAATCAAGGAAAGTACAAACAAAAGAGGAGGCGTGCAATCCTTTTGTCAGAGCGTGGGACGACACTGTACAAGGGTACAGATCTACGCGCTCTCCTAATTGAGCTAAATTGAATCCTGTCTCTGTTTAATTCCTTGCTTCTTGTCTGTTTAATAGATGTCATCGGTGTTTGAACCTGACACTTGTAAGAAACTTACTTTATTTGTTGCCATGGAGACAAGGATTAGTGATTTAGAAGTAGCTAAAACACTGCTGGATGGATGTTCGCTGCTAGCCAGCTAGCCATGTCTTAAAGCACCTCTTCCTGAGGGCATTTTAGTGTTATAACTTCACCTTTATCTTCAGTTTTCCCTTTTCTGTCTACACACTGTGTCTGCTTGTAAGTACTCTGTTTGTGTGCGCTGCCGAACATGCTCCTCTGCTCATAAAACCAGCAATGTCACGACATGATGAGGCGCCGTCATGCCCGGAAGCCGGTACTTTTCAAACAAGAGTATAGTACCATTTTTGATTCATTAGTACCGCGATACTATACTAGTACCGGTATACCGTACAACCCTACTACAGACTGTGCTATCTTGGTACAAAGTGATGGATTTACACAGGAAGTGAACTCACGTAACATCAAACCGGAACTGATGCAACCAGATCCCGTTTTTATTTATCATTAAAAAAAAAAAACTCTAAATTTTTCTAAATGAAAACGATAAAAGATAAACATATTTTAACAGTCAAATAAAAATATGGTTCTTTAAGAAGCTACAACAATATTAAATATTTATTCTGCCAATGGAAGTATATTGTGTGTCACTCTATTGTATTTATTTGTTAATAAAATCTGGTTCAAAGATTTCAGTGTGTATAAGTACTTTGTGAAGATATTCAACAATCACGTTATAATAAGGATAACTGTGATAGTTTTGATCACACTAAACGTGAAATAAAACTCTCATGTCGTTATATCCCTACTTCACATTAAAATATTACACTTTGAAACATTGCATATTTTGTGTGTTTGCCATAAAAACAAGGTAGTCCATGACAAAAACAACAATAAACAATAGAAACATAAAAAATATATAATAAAAACTTATATTTGACGGATCAATCTGTAGTTGATTTGGAGATTTAGGTGTAGAAAGTAAAAATATGAAAAATAATGAATGACTTATTTTTAACACTTATGAGTTGGGCCCTTTTGGGTCCCCAATAATTATAGTGGGATTGTTTTTTAAACTGTCAAAGCTTAAATAAATAATACATCCAAATCAATGTCGTGAAGCGCCAATAACTACACATCAAATATCACACTTGGAACATTTGGGGTTTTCTTTAACAAAAGGGCCACAAAATATTTGACAAATATAAAATAAAGTGCTGAAGTTGATCTGGAGACGTATGTGTTGAAAAACAAAATTAGTATTTGACTTGGTTTTTTTTACATTTTTATGACTGAGACTAGGGCTGGGCGATATATCGAAATACTCGATATATCGCGGGTTTGTCTCTGTGCGATATAGAAAATGAGTATATCGTGATATTGGAGTATACGTTCTCACGCAGCTGCTTTTAGCTGCTGGCATTACACTGCAGGCATTTCCCACTCTTTCTTGTCTCTCCTTCTCACAGAGGCTTAAAACAAGCGTACCTTCTTACATACGTCACGTGTGCAACGGCACACGCTCCCGCGGAGCACACAAGTAGCGACATGGTAACGTTAGCTGTGGTGCTAACGGTGCGGGTGGTAATACGAGAGAGAGAAGGTGCGAATCTGGTAACAAATGAAGGAAGCATTAAAGGCCTACTGAAAGCCACTACTACCGACCACGCAGTCTGATAGT
This sequence comes from Entelurus aequoreus, assembly GCF_033978785.1. Taxonomy (NCBI): domain Eukaryota; kingdom Metazoa; phylum Chordata; class Actinopteri; order Syngnathiformes; family Syngnathidae; genus Entelurus; species Entelurus aequoreus. The sequence continues at coordinate 56,925,935 of NC_084742.1, read as the reverse complement.
TTATATATCAATGATGAAATCTTAACATTGCAACACATGCCAATACGGCCGGGTTAACTTATAAAGTGCAATTTTAAATTTCCCTCCACACTTCCGGTTGAAAACGCCTTTGGATGATGACGTATGCGCGTGACGTAGCCAGTGAAACAGAAGTATTGGTACCCCATTGAATGCAATACAAAATAGCTCTGTTTTCATCTCATAATTCCACAGTATTCTGGACATCTGTGTTGGTGAATCTTTTGCAATTTGTTTAATGAACAATGGAGATTGCAAAGAAGAAAGTTGTAGGTGGGATCGGTGTATTAGCGGCGCACCACAGTAACACAACCAGGAAGACAGAGATGGATAGCAGACGCGTTAGCCGCCGAACTCACCTTAACTTCCTCCGTCTCGCCGACCGCATCTGTGATCGAGTGAAGTCCTTCGTCGCACCGTCGATCGCTGGAACGCAGGTGAGCACGGGTGTTGATGAGCAGATGAGGGCTGGCTGGCGTAGGTGGATAGCTATTGTTTTTAGCATAGCTCTGTGAGGTACGGTTGCTAAGTTAGCTTCAATGGCGTCGTTAGCAACAGCATTGTTAACCTTCGCCAAGCTGGAAAGCATTAACCGTGTATTTACATGTCCCTGGTTTAATACTATTGTTGATCTTCTGTCTATCCTTCCAGTCAGGGATTTATTTATTTTGTTTCTATATGCAGTTAAGCACGATGCAATCACGTTAGCTCCGTAGCTAAAGTGTTTCGTCGATGTATTGTCGTGGAGATAAAAGTCACTGTGAATGTCCATTTCGCATTCTCGACTCTCATTTTCAGGAGGATATAGTATCCGAGGTGGTTTAAAATACAAATCCGTGATCCACAATAGAAAAAGGAGAGAGTGTGGAATCCAATGAGCCAGCTTGTACCTAAGTTACGGTCAGAGCGAAAAAAGATATGTCTTGCACTGCATTCTAGTCATTCACTCTCACGTTCTTCATCCACGAATCGTTCATCCTCGCTCAAATTAATGGAGTAATCGTCACTTTCTCGGTCCGAATCGCTCTAGCTGCATTGTAAACAATAGGAAAATGTGAGGAGCTGTTCAACTGACTACGTCACGCTACTTCCGGTAGGGGAAAGGCTTTTTTTTATCAGATACCAAAAGTTGCGATCTTTATCGTCGTTGTTCTCTACTAAATCCTTTCAGCAAAAATATGGCAATATCGCGAAATGATCAAGTATGACACATAGAATGGATCTGCTATCCCCGTTTAAATAAAAAAAATTCATTTCAGTAGGCCTTTAATTCCCAAGAAAAACAGCATGGGGTCCATCGTCTGGCGGTGGTTTGGCTTCAAGCGGAAAGATGTCGAACAGACAACCGTAATTTGTCAAGTGTGTGGCAAAAGCGTTGCCACAAAAAGTAGCATTACTGCTAATATGTAGCATCATTTGAAAAGTCAACCGCTAGAGAATAAGGAGTGCTTGAAACTCTGCATGTCAACATCTCCGTTCGGTGCCACACCAACAAAATGCAAAGGCAAACATTTCCACATCAACACCGTATGAAAAAAATAGTCAACAACATAAGGAGATAACGTCCGCAGGAACCTACCACATAGTGAAAGACATACACTATTTGATTTCCTATAATGCAGCTCATTTTTATTTGACACTTATTGAAATATCTTGTGTGACATCATGCACAAAAGTGCACTTTATTTGTTTTAAACTATTGTAGTGGCGTTCTGTACAAAAAGTGCACATTCATTTAGTGTTGTTTTGATATGTCATCTTAGTGACATCATGCACAAAAGTGCACTAATAGCTTGTTTTAAAATGTCTCTGACAATCTTGCACTTTCTGTTTTAGAAATGACATGAATAATTGTGCCACTGCTTAATAACTGTTTAATAAATACACTTTTGGTCAATTGACTTAGTTGTGATTTCCCTCTCTGCATGAACGTTTAAAATGAGCATATATTAATGCAGTATGAAGAAGAATGTTTTAATGTAGACACATAGAATCATCATACTGATGTGATTATATGCATCAAGTGTTCATTCAAGGCTAAGGCAAAATATGGAGATATATATCGTGTATCGTGACATGACCTAAAAATATTGAGATATTAAAAAAAGGCCATATCGCCCAGCCCTAACTGAGACCCATGAAGGTCCTAAAGGTTAGAAAAAAACATACATTGAAATGGTTTTGATCATGAAAAGTACCAAAATGGCCCCCACAGTGAGAAAAAGTTAGGTTTAGACCAGGCCTGGGCAATTATTTTGACTCGGGGGGCCAAATTTAGAGAAAAAAATGTGTCTGGGGGCCGGTATATCTATTTTTAGAAAAACTAATACAAAACCTCACAATAAAGTCTGACTGAATGCTAAAAATGTTATGACAGACCGCCTTAAAAACGGAATGGAATTTTATTTTTTTCTATAAACGATAAAACCCTGAATATCGAGAACATATGAACGTCACACCCCCTCTCAATCGATATATTTTACAATCAAGCCAAATGCAACAAAAATGCAACAAACACAGCGAAATATGAACGTGAAGGGTTAAAAAACAAAAAACATCTACAATCGGATATACCGTATTTTCCGCACCATAAGCCGCACCTAAAAACCACAATTTTTCTCAAAAGCAGACAGTGCGGCTAATAACCCGGTGCGCCTTATATATGGATTAATATTCATATTTATTTTCATAAAGTTTAGGTCTCGCAACTACGGTAAACAGCCGCCATCTTTTTTCCCCGTAAAAGAGGAAGCGCTTCTTCTTCTACTGTAAGCAACCGCCAAGGTGAGCACCCGCCCCCGTAGAAGAAGAAGCACGCGGATATTACGTTTCATTTCATTTGTGTATTTCTGTAAAGACAACAAAATGTCTCCTACTAAGAGACACGCGTACAAGGTTCCACTGACTTTTGATATTCATGTGAACCGCACTGTGGATACAACGGGAACACGTACGGTGAATATTCGCACCACAGGGAATGAGAAGTCGTCCTACTGTGGTTCTAGCTTGCCATGCTAACGGCCAGAAACTTCCACCCAGGGTGATATTCAAAAGGAAGACATTGCCAAAAGAGAACTTTCCAGCCGGCGTCATCATAAAAGCTACCTCGAAGGGATGGATGGATGAAGAAAAGATGAGCGAGTGGTTGATAGACGTTTACGCGAAGACACCGGGTGACTTTTTTCACGCAGCGCCGTTCCTGTTGATCTACGACTGCATGCGCGTCCACATCATCGATGGTGTCAAAAAACAAGTGAAGCACACCGAAGAAGAAGAATTTGAGGGATTTGTGGATGAGTAATAACTTCAGAAAGTGAGCTTTAAATGTTTGTTTTGTGTGTCGTGTGACACTAACGTATGAGCAACGTTGAGTTATTGATGTTGCTATTGCTCTGCACTATTTTGAGTGTTACTATTTTTGTGATTGCACATTTTTACATTACATTTTGGGAGTGAACAGAGTTGTTAGAACGCTGGTTTGTAATATATTATTAAAGTTTGACTGACCTATCTGACTGTTTTGTTGACATTCCCTTTAGCGTAGCGTAGGTGCGGCTAATAGCACGGGGCGGCTAATAGGTAAACAAAGTTTTGAAATATTCCGTTCATTAAACGTGCGGCTAATAACACGGGGCGCCTTATGGTGCGGAAATTACGGTATCTGATACAGCACTAAGCTTTAGAACTTTGTTGTAAAAATCTCCTTCCGCGTCTGTCCCTGACACCCGCATTTCAGGCTCTGGAAACACTCTGTGGAAACGCTCCCCACCCACACTGCTTGGTGCCTCGTCTGACCTGCTGTGACGTAGATTACCATAGTAACTAGTAGGGTTGTATGGTATACGGGTATTAGTATAGTACCGCGATACTAATGAATCATATTCGGTACCATACCGCCTCTGAAAAGTACCGGTCCGCCACACCCTAAGATTTTTTGTTAAAATAAAGCCAATAATGCAATTTTTTATGGTATCAAAATAATATTGGTATCAGGACAACACTAGTCACTAAAATATCATGCAAAAGTGCAGATTCCAACCATTGAAACACTTTGTATAGTTGAAGACTTACGGTCATTTGAAAACATCACTGCACATCATAATGGCAGCTACACTTTCCATCTTAAAGACATAAAAAAAATATTTGGGAATGTCCGGCGGGCCAGATTGAAAAGCTTAACAGGCCGCATGTGGCCCCCGGGCCTTAATTTGCCCAGGTCTGGTTTAGACTGTAATGAAAATGTATAAACGGACCTGCACGCAGCGCAGACCTCCATCCCATCTGTAAACATTCCTGAAGGGTCTTCTGTCCACGGGACAAGAGGGGACCATCTGCAACTGTTGTGAAAAATATTCAAAATGATCCTGCTTAAACAAAACATCTCAATGCATCAGTCTTTACAAGGTCCTTCCCAAATAAGAGTGAATCCAATAACGGAGTCAAGTTGAACATCACCTCCGCCCAAGTCAGCAGACATCCCAGGCAGAAGACATGGCAGCAGCTGTCGGGCATGGCCAGCTCTCCTCGGGCCAGGACACCCAGGCAGATCGGACATCGCTCGGCCTCCTCGCTGTCGCTCCCATCGGAGGGCGACCCTTGGCCGCCTAGACGCAGAAAGTCATTACAAGGCATGTCGTGTGCCATGCATGCCAGCGCCAAAAAAAGGATTGAGCCTCACCGCTTTCAGCTCCCGTCATGTCCAGCCCCGGGCTGTCCTGATCACCACTGCACAGAGAGAGCATGTTACCATATGTCCATGTGCAGCTGTACTGCAATTTGATGCGTTGCACCTTGGAGGAAACTGCAATTCTGACACATTTGTGCAAACTAGGGTTGTACGGTATACCACTACTAGTATAGTATCGCAGTACTAATGAATCAAAAACACTACTATACTCTGTTTGAAAAGTACCGGTTCGCCATCGTCATTGCTGGTTTTACGAGCAGAGGAGCATGTTCGGCAGCGCACACACACACAGAGTACTTACAAGCAGACACAGTGTAAAGACAGAAAAGGGAGAATGGACAAATTTTGGTGTAAAGACTAAAGATAAAGGTGAAGTCATAACACTGAAACACCCTCAGGAAGATGTCCATCCGCAATCGGTGGTGTTTTAGCTACTTCTAAATCACTAATCCTCGCCTCCATGGCAACAAATAAAGTAAGTTTCTTACAAGTATCATTATCACTGCAGGACGAGGAATAGCTAAACACGCTTCACTACACACCGTAGGAGGATACAATAGCTCACCGGCGTTACCGCTAACAAAAGATAGCGCTCCTGAATGTAAACAAACGCCATGGGTGGATCTACACCTGACATCCACTGTAATGATACCAAGTACAAGAGCGTATCTAGTCGATAGTACTATGATTACATTGATACTTATTATCGTCACAAAATCTTTTTTCCTCTTTTTAAAATTCATAATATGTTTATAAACTCAGGAAGTACGTCACTAGACACATGAGGACTTTGAATATGACCAATGTATGATCCTGTAACTACTTGGTATCGGATCGATACCTAAATGTGTGGTATCATCCAAAACTAATGTAAAGTATCAAAGAAGAGAAGAATAAGTGAATTTTACATTTTAACAGAAGTGTAGATGGAACATGTTAAAACAGAAAGTAAGCAGATATTAACAGTAAATGAACAAGTAGATTAATAATAAATTTTTACAGTTTGTCCCTCATAATGTAGACAAAATAATAGGTAGATAAATGACACAATATGTTACTGCATATGTCAGCAGACTAATTAGGAGTCTTTGTTTGTTTACTTACTACTAGGGCTGCAACAACTAATCGATTAAAAAAACAGTTGGCAATTAATTTAGTCATCGATTCGTTGGATCTATGCTATGCGCAGAGACAATTTTTTTGTTTTTTTTGTAATTTTTTTTATTTTTTATAAATCTTTATTTATAAACTGCAACATGTACAAACAGCTGAGAAACAATAATCAAAATAAGTATGGTGCAAGTATGCTGTTTTTTTTCAATAAAATACTGGAAAGGATAGAAATGTAGTTTGTCTCTTTTATCCGATTATTAATCTAAGTAATAATCGACAGATTAATCGATTATCAAATTAATCGTTAGTTGCAGCCCTACTTACTACTAAAAGACAAGTTGTCTAGTATGTTCACTAATTTCTTTAAGGACTAAATTACAATAATAAACATATGTTTCATGTACCCTAAGATTTTTTTGTTAAAATAAAGCCAAAAATGAATTTTTTTGTGGTACCCTTTATTTAGAAAAGTATCGAAATACATTTTGGTATTGGTGCCAAAATATTGGTATTGGGACAACCCTCGTGCAAACTATCTTCCGTTTTCAAGCGTGTCAACGATTTGTGACCTGACAAATGATGATGGTGGCGACAGTCAAATGTCTAAGACCAAACTATTAACTCCTGTTGATCGGCATTTCTCAACTTTCTGAGCTTTTTACGATGTCTAATTTCAGCAGGACTGGGCTATATGGCTGAAAAGTGTATCACGATAAAAGTGTTTTAAATCAGTCGATATTGGTAATTATTTATACATTTTTTTATGACCTATGGAAAATAAGCAGTAGATAAATACATGAAATGTAAATATTTTTATTTGAAATGTCACCTTCCTCTGATTATAATCCCTCAGATACCAAGGCACAAAGGAAATGTCAACACAAACATGGAAAACACTCCAACAATGTCAACAAAATAGTCAAATCACATTGAACACTGAACAATCAGCTCTTAAAATGAAATAATATTTAAGAAATGCTGCATAAAGTAAGAAAATAGTGCAAAGTGTGAAAATATAAACAGGGAAACCTAAGAACATCTTCTGCAGGTAAAGTGCCAGGAAATAACGGCTGTGTAACATGTATTTGCCCTGTTGTTCTTATTTAAATAATTTTTGTTATGCAGTAATTGTTTAAATATTATTAATATATCGGTCGACATTGAGAATTATTAACATTTTTATGACTTATGGAAAATAAGGAGCGGGAGAATATTATTATTTATATTAAATGTAACTTCCTCTGATTATAATCCCCTCAGCTATCAAGGCAGAAAGGAAATGTCAACACAAACATGGAAAACACTCAATGTCAACAAAATAGTCAAATCACATTGAACACTTAAATATAACCTCTTAAAAATATGGAATATGTAAGTATTGCTGTATAAAGTGTAAGAAAATAGTGCAAAGTGTGAAAATGTAAACACAGAGAAACCTAAGGAGAACTATTTTCTGCAGGTTTAGTGCCAGGAAATAACAAATCAATCAAATCAAATCAACTTTATTTATAAAGCACAACAACAACTGTGTAACATGTATTTGCCCAGTTATTTTTATTTAACTATGGAAATATTTTTTTGTTAAGCAGTAATTGTCCAAAGTGTGAAATTGTAAACACAGAGAAACCTGAGGAGAACTATTTTCTGCAGGTTTAGTGGCAGGAAGTTACAGCTGTGCTCTAAAGGGTGAGCACAGCACAGCTTTAACACACCGAACCTTATCAGCCACCTGACACGCCAGCATCGCTACGACGGTGTTTTTGAAAGCCAACGACGACGCTCCAAAAAAAAGCTGCCTCAGCCGCAAAAGTTATTAGGTTGTTGCTAAAATAGTCTGATACAGGGACAGTATCGGCCTTACCAACTCTTTATTTGGACATTTTTTTCAATGATTAAATGATTTTGTGATTTTTGCCTTCAATTTGTTAAAAAAAAAAAACATGCTTATTATTACACTAAAACACATGACAAATACGCAAAAAAGAAAAACATAACTTAAAATAAAATTCAACAAATAAATGTAGTCTTTTCTGCTGTTATGATATACAAATGTTCAGGAAAAAAAGTCAACAGTGAAAAAAAAGTATATTACGAGCCTTGGCCAATACTGGTATTAAGTTGATATGATATCAGCACAAAAGATAAATGCTTGTATTAGGATAGACTTATATTTATTTATTAGTGTGGAATGTTAGAAAAGCTTTGATGAAGTGAAAAGACAAACAGAGAACAATGGCAGGTATGAAAAACACTAACCGACTGGAATGATGCTGTCTTTAAGTTGAAGTGGAATGATAGTGTTTTTTGGCGAAACATAGTAGTCACCATAATTCTTCATCATCATCATTTCTTATTATTCCTTTCATGAAAATGCATATATACAAGCCACATACAGTTGACACTTTCATTTTTTGTTTCTTATACTTTTCCATTATTTAATTAATTAAATCCATGACGTATTAAGTGGAGTGGTGCGGAAACGTTTGTTTCTGGATACAAGTTCAATACGCTGCTGCCTTGGAGACTTTGTGTTTAATATTATTTGATACTTGTTGATATTCAGCATGTTTTAGATTACAATATTGTTCAATAACAGACACTAATTATGTGACACTTGTTATTTTGCTTGTATCGGATCGATACCCGACAGCAATATATCGGACACTCCTAGTTATTATTATCAAAATTTAAGCTTTTTGTATTCAGTGTTGGCATTAACGCACATTTTTTGTCTTTTTACGCATTGAAATCAGAAAGGATGCGCAATTCTGGAAGCCCGCGCGTCCCGAGGATGCAGATTTTTTTTCTTTTACTGCGCAGTTTGCTTGTTTGTTTTTTTATTTTATTGATTATCGCTTTCCGACGGAGTTTTGTTTAGTTTATATTTGTCGGGTCAAATTTCTGTACCCGTTTATTGCGTTTTTATTGGTCGTAAATTTTGATTCGCCGAAAGTTTTATCAATCACAAATACTGCCTCAGTTTGCACTCGGACAACTTTACCGCTGTCAAAAGAAAGACTTCATGGTAAACACTAAGGTGAGTGTAAAGTCAACCTTTTTAACTTCATCTTAGGGTTTCAAAATTCCAGGAATATTCAAAGTTGGAAACTTTCCATGGGAAATGAATGGGAATAAACATTGAATGCAACATGCTAGATCTTGCAGCATGATTATTAGCTAAAAGAACCTGATTTAATGCAAATTCCGTAGAATTTCAACCCTGCACTGTGCATTCCTCCATCACATGCACAGATAATTCCCAGCATGCTACACACTACAGCAGGACTATTGAAGTCACACTAGTATTTGAGCCCAAGGACTTCATCCAGTCAGGTAAGTGCTGATGATATTACTGGGGTGAATATATTTGATCTATGGTATTTAAAGGCCTACTGAAAGCCACTACTACCGACCACGCAGTCTGATAGTTTATATATCAATGATGAAATCTTAACATTGCAACACATGCCAATACGGCCGGGTTAACTTATAAAGTGCAATTTTAAATTTCCCGGGAAACTTCCGGTTGAAAACGTCTATGTATGATGACGTTTGCGCGTGACGTCAATGGTTGAAGCGGAAGTATTCGGACACATTGTATCTCAATACAAACAGCTCTGTTTTCATTGCAAAATTCCACAGTATTCTGGACATCTGTGTTGGTGAATCTTTTGCAATTTGTTTAATGAACAATGAAGACTGCAAAGAAGAAAGTTGTAGGTGGGATCGGTGTATTAGCGGCTGGCTGCAGCAACACAACCAGGAGGACTTTGACTTGGATAGCAGACGCGCTATCCGACGCTAGCCGCAGACCGCATCGATGATCGGGTGAAGTCCTTCGTCGCGTGATTGCTGGAATGCAGGTGGGCACAGGTGTTGATGAGCAGATGAGGGCTGGCATAGGTGGAGCGCTAATGTTTTTATCATAGCTCTGACGAGGTCCCGTAGCTAAGTTAGCTTCAATGGCGTCGTTAGCAACAGCATTGCTAGGCTTCGACAGGCGGCACAGCATTAACCGTGTGGTTACAGGTCAAGTGTTTGGTTCGGTGTCTCCTGATAGTAGTATTGTTGATTTTCTGTCTATCCTTCCAGTCAGGGGCTTATTTATTTTGTTTCTATCTGCATTTAAGCCCGATGCTATCACGTTAGCTCCGTAGCTAAAGTGCTTCACCGATGTATTGTCGTGGAGATAAAAGTCACTGTGAATGTCCATTTCGCGTTCTCGACTCTCATTTTCAAGAGGATATAGTATGCGAGGTGGTTTAAAGGCCTACTGAAATGATTTTTTTTCATTTAAACGGGAATAGCAGATCCATTGTATGTGTCATACTTGATCATTTCGCGATATTGCCATATTTTTGCTGAAAGGATTTAATAGAGAAAATCGACGATAAAGTTCGCAACTTTTGCTCGCTGATAAAAAAAGCCTTGCCTGTACCGGAAGTAGCGTGACGTCACAGGAGCTAGTATTCCTCACAATTTTCCTTTGTTTACAATGGAGCGAGAGAGATTCGGACCGAGAAAGTGATGATTACCCCATTAATTTGAGCGAGGATGAAAGATTCGTAGATGAGGAACGTTACAGTGAAGGACTTGAGAGACAGTGATGGACGTATCTTTTTTCGCTCTGACCGTAACTTAGGTACAAGCTGGCTCATTGGATTCCACACTCTCCTTTTTTTATTGTGGATCACGGATTTGTATGTTAAACCACCTCGGATACTATATCCTCTTGAAAATGAGAGTCGAGAACGCAAAATGGACATTCAGTGCCTTTTATCTCCACGACAATACATCGGTGAAATGCTTTAGCTACGAGCTAACGTGATAGCATCGTGCTTTAACTGCATATAGAAACAAAAAAATAAACCTCTGACTGGAAGGATAGATAGAAAATCAACAATACTATTAAACCGTGGACATGTAAATACACGGTTAATGCTTTCCAGGCTGGCGAAGGTTAACAATGCTGTGCTAACGACGCCATTGAAGCTAACTTAGCAACTTAGCAACGGGACCTCACAGAGCTATGCTAAAAACATTAGCTCTCCACCTACGCCAGCCAGCCCTCATCTACTCATCAACACCCGTGCTCACCTGCGTTCCAGCGATCGGCAGAAGGACGAAGGACTTCACCCGATGCGTTTGGCGGCCCGGAGACGTAGGAAGTCAAGGTGAGGTCGGCGGCTAGCGCGGCTAGCGTTCCAACAAAGTCCTCCTGGTTGTGTTGCTGTAGTCCGCTGCTAATACACCGATCCCACCTACAACTGTCTTCTTTGCAGCCTTCATTGTTCATTAAACAAATTGCAAAAGATGTCCAAAATACTGTGGAATTATGAAATGAAAACAGAGCTTTTTGTATAGGATTCTACGGGTACCATAACTTCCGTTACTCTGACTTCGTCACGCGCATACGTCATCATACCGCAACGTTTCAGCCGGATATTTCCCGGGAAGTTTTAAAAGTCACTTTATAAGTTAACCCGGCCGTATTGGCATGTGTTGCAATGTTAAGATTTCATCATTGATATATAAACTATCAGACTGCGTGGTCGGTAGTAGTAGGTTTCAGTAGGCCTTTAAAATACAAATACGTGATCCACAATAGAAAAAGGAGAAAGTGTGGAATCCAATGACCCCTTTTACCTAAGTTACGGTCAGAGCGAAAAAAGATATGTCCTGCACTGCACTCTAGTCCTTCACTCTCAAGTTCCTCATCCACGAATCTTTCATCCTGGCTCAAATTAATGGGGTAATCGTCGCTTTCTCGGTCTGAACCGCTCTCGCTGCTGGTGTAAACAATGGGGAAATGTGAGGAGCTCTTCAACCTGCGACGTCACGCTACTTCTGGTACAGGCAAGGCTTTTTTTATCAGCGACCAAAAGTTGCGAACTTTATCGTCGATGTTCTCTACTAAATCCTTTCAGCAAAAATATGGCAACATCGCGAAATGATCAAGTATGACACATTGAATGGATCTGCTATCCCCGTTTAAATAAAAAAAATTCATTTCAGTAGGCCTTTAAGTGTAATAGAGGTGTATTTGCTTGTTACTGTATGACTGTAGACTACTCCAGCAGACTTCCACTCAAGCTAGCTAGCTGTTCCTGTACTTGTTAAATGATTTTGGGGCCATTATCTCTAGCTAGCCAGGTTTATGTACCACCACAGTCTCATAATGAACCGAAAATATTTTTCCCTTAGCTGTGATGCTAATTTTCTCTATGTTAAATCCCATTCATTTATGCTAACAATGTTAGCGATCCGAATTGACCTTTTTTGTGATCTGTAAAGTTCAACTTCTAAAAATACACACTATTATGCTAGATCAAACATGGACTGGACTCTCACACTATTATGTTAGATCCACTATGGACTGGACTCTCACAATATTATGCTAGATCCACCATGGACTGGACTCTCACACTATTATGTTAGATCCACTATAGACTGGACTCTCACACTATTATGTTAGATCCACTATGGACTGGACTCTCACACTATTATGTTAGATCCACTATGGACTGGACTCTCACACTATTATGTTAGATCCACTATGGACTGGACTCACACTATTATGCTCAATCCACTATGGACTGGACTCTCACACTATTATGTTAGATCCACTATGGACTGGACTCACACTATTATGTTCAATCCACTATGGACTGGACTCTCACACTATGTTGTTAGATCCACTATGGACTAGACTCTCACTATTATGCTAGATCCACTATGGACTGGACTCTCACTATTATGCTAGATCCACTATGGACTGGACTCTCACACTATTATGTTAGATCCACTATGGACTGGACTCTCACACTATTATGCTAGATCCACTATGGACTGGACTCTCACACTATTATGCTAGATCCACTATGGACTGGACTCTGACACTATTATGTTAGATCCACTATGGACTGGACTCTCACACTATTAACTAGATCCACTATGGACTGGACTCTCACACTATTAACTAGATCCACAATGGACTGGACTCTCACACTATTGTGTTAGATCCACTATGGACAGGACTTTCACAATATTATGTTAGATCCACTATGGACTGGACTCTCACACTATTATGTTAGCTCCACTGCGGACTGGACTATAACACTGTTAACTAGATCCACTATGGACTGGACTCTCCCACTATTGTGTTAGATCCACTATGGACTGGACTTTCACAATATTATGTTAGATCCACTATGGACAGGACTTTCACAATATTATGTTAGATCCACTATGGACTGGACTCTCCCACTATTATGTTAGATCCACTATGGACTGGACTCTCACACTATTAACTAGATCCACTATGGACTGGACTCTCACACTATTATGTTAGATCCACTATGGACTGGACTCTCACACTATTATGTTAGATCCACTATGGACTGGACTCTCACACTATTATGCTACATCCACTATGGACTGGACTCTCACACTATTATGCTAGATCCACTATGGACTGGACTCTCACTATTATGTTAGATCCACTATGGACTGGACTCTCACACTATTATGTTAGATCCACTATGGACTGGACTCTCACTATTATGTTAGATGCACTATGGAATGGACTCTCACACTATTATGTTAGCTCCACTACGGACTGGACTATAACACTGTTAACTAGATCCACTATGGACTGGACTCTCACACTATTATGTTAGATCCACTATGGACTGGACTCTCAAACTATTATGTTAGATCTAGGGCTGCAACAACTAATCGATTCAATCGATTAAAATCGATTATAAAAATAGTTGGCGTTTAATTTAGTCATCGATTCGTTGGATTTATGCTATGCGCATGCGCAGAGGCTACTTGTTTTTTTTTTGTTTTTTATAAACCTTTATTTATAAACTGGAACATGTACAAACAGCTGAGAAACAATAATCAAAATAAGTATGGTGCCAGTATGCTGGGTTTTTTTTCAATAAAATACTGGAAAGGATAGAAATGTAGTTTGTCTCTTTTATTCGATTATTAATCGAAGTAATAATCGACAGATTAATCGATTATCAAATTAGTTGTTAGTTGCAGCCCTAGTTAGATCCACTATGGACTGGACTCTCACAATATTATGCTAGATCTACTATGGACTGGACTCTCGCACTATTATGTTAGATCCACTATGGACTGGACTCTCACAATATTATGCTAGATCCACTATGGACTGGACTCTCACACTATTATGTTAGATCCACTATGGACTGGACTCTCACAATATTATGCTAGATCCACTATGGACTGGACTCTCACACTATTATGTTAGATCCACTATGGACTGGACTCTCACAATATTATGTTAGATCTACTATGGACTGGACTCTCGCACTATTATGTTAGATCCACTATGGACTGGACTCTCACAATATTATGTTAGATCCACTATGGACTGGACTCTCACACTATTATGCTACATCCACTATGGACTGGACTCTCACACTATTATGCTAGATCCACTATGGACTGGACTCTCACTATTATGTTAGATCCACTATGGACTGGACTCTCACACTATTATGTTAGATCCACTATGGACTGGACTCTCACTATTATGTTAGATGCACTATGGAATGGACTCTCACACTATTATGTTAGCTCCACTACGGACTGGACTATAACACTGTTAACTAGATCCACTATGGACTGGACTCTCACACTATTATGTTAGATCCACTATGGACTGGACTCTCAAACTATTATGTTAGATCTAGGGCTGCAACAACTAATCGATTCAATCGATTAAAATCGATTATAAAAATAGTTGGCGTTTAATTTAGTCATCGATTCGTTGGATTTATGCTATGCGCATGCGCAGAGGCTACTTGTTTTTTTTTTGTTTTTTATAAACCTTTATTTATAAACTGGAACATGTACAAACAGCTGAGAAACAATAATCAAAATAAGTATGGTGCCAGTATACTGGGTTTTTTTTCAATAAAATACTGGAAAGGATAGAAATGTAGTTTGTCTCTTTTATTCGATTATTAATCGAAGTAATAATCGACAGATTAATCGATTATCAAATTAGTTGTTAGTTGCAGCCCTAGTTAGATCCACTATGGACTGGACTCTCACAATATTATGCTAGATCTACTATGGACTGGACTCTCGCACTATTATGTTAGATCCACTATGGACTGGACTCTCACAATATTATGCTAGATCCACTATGGACTGGACTCTCACACTATTATGTTAGATCCACTATGGACTGGACTCTCACAATATTATGCTAGATCCACTATGGACTGGACTCTCACAATATTATGTTAGATCTACTATGGACTGGACTCTCGCACTATTATGTTAGATCCACTATGGACTGGACTCTCACAATATTATGTTAGATCCACTATGGACTGGACTCTCACACTATTATGTTAGATCCACTATGGACTGGACCCCCACACTATTATGTTAGATCCACTATGGACTGGACTCTCACACTATTATGTTAGATCCACTATGGACTGGACTCTCACACTATAATGTTAGATCCACTATGGACTGGACTCTCACACTATTATGTTAGATCCACTATGGACTGGACTCTGACAATATTATGCTAGATCCATTATGGACTGGACTCACACTATTATGTTAGATCCACTATGGACTGGACTCTCACACTATTATGTTAGATCCACTATGGACTGGACTCTCACAATATTATGTTAGATCTACTATGGACTGGACTCTCACACTATTATGTTAGATCCACTATGGACTGGACTCTCACACTATTATGTTAGATCCACTATGGAGTGGACTCTCACACTATTATGTTAGATCCACTATGGACTGGACTCTCACACTATTATGTGAGATCCACTATGGACTGGACTCTCACACTATTATGTTAGATCCACTATGGACTGGACTCTCACACTATTATGTTAGATCCACTATGGACTGGACCCCCACACTATTATGTTAGATCCACTATGGACTGGACTCTCACACTATTATGTTAGATCCACTATGGACTGGACTCTCACACTATTATGTTAGATCCACTATGGACTGGACTCTCACACTATTATGTTAGATCCACTATGGACTGGACTCTCACACTATTATGTTAGATCCACTATGGACTGGACCCCCACACTATTATGTTAGATCCACTATGGACTGGACTCTCACACTATTATGTTAGATCCACTATGGACTGGACTCTAACACTATAATGTTAGATCCACTATGGACTGGACTCTCACACTATTATGTTAGATCCACTATGGACTGGACTCTGACAATATTATGCTAGATCCATTATGGACTGGACTCACACTATTATGTTAGATCCACTATGGACTGGACTCTCACACTATTATGTTAGATCCACTATGGACTGGACTCTCACAATATTATGTTAGATCTACTATGGACTGGACTCTCACACTATTATGTTAGATCCACTATGGACTGGACTCTCACACTATTATGTTAGATCCACTATGGACTGGACTCTCACACTATTATGTTAGATCCACTATGGACTGGACTCTCACACTATTATGTTAGATCCACTATGGACTGGACTCTCACACTATTATGTTAGATCCACTATGGACTGGACCCCCACACTATTATGTTAGATCCACTATGGACTGGACTCTCACACTATTATGTTAGATCCACTATGGACTGGACTCTCACACTATTATGTTAGATCCACTATGGACTGGATTCTCACACTATTTTTTCAAAAACACAATATAGAATGTGAGATATAACAGGATAAATATATTTATCATTTGTTTTCGAAATGGTTATAAAAAAGTGGGGGCCCAAAAATTGACTGCGGGAGCCTGTTTTTATGACTTGACGGGGGCCCCAGGCCAACAGTAATACCGTTTGACTTAATGTCAACAATATACTGCAGGCCAACTTAACTTGAGCTGCAGGCTGCAAATGGCCCCCGGGGGCCACACTTTGGATACCCTCGGTCTAAAACACGCCAGTATCGACCTTATACAACATCTGTATGGATAATATCATTATGGATCGATCGAGTACATTTTAATCATGACAACAATGACGAACATCAACTTGCTAACGCTAAATGACATACTTAGATGGGGGCCACAAACATAAGCTTGATCCGCCAGGGGCCAACACAAACCATCCACACGAAGATTGTTATTGGTTAGCACGATTAGCACGGCGAGCTAATGCTAGCTTCCAGCCAAACAGCTAGCAAACGGTGGCTATGCTAACATGCTAATTAGCGTGCTAACGATTAGCGACGCCGATTCCAGTGAAGGTCATAGGTTAGCTCGCACGCTAACAGCAAGCTAACGTGAAGTTTAGCACAATAGCCAGCTAGCAACACCTGCTAACGTCGTTATAACGCGCTAGCACTCGGGGGCTAGTTTAGTTAGCAGCAAGCGAGTGTCGCTACTCACCAGTCCAAAGTGCTGCCGTGCTCGGCTCTCACGCGCCGATCGGTGTTTCGGCTTCAAAAACTTTTCGTCCCAGGAAGTGCTAACAAATCGCCGAGCTAAAGTTGTTTGTGGCTAAAAAGCGAGCACAGATTTCAAGGATTGTCGGCCACATGTCTCGGTAGTGTGGCGGAGAGTTCTGGCGAGTGGCTCCCCCTGCTGGACACGCCGAGTATTACGCTGGTGACGAGGTAAATAAAGTGCATTCATTTACTTTGTACAATTATATATATTTTTGCGACCAATAAACACTTCAAATAATTTCCAGCATAAATAATTAAGCATTAAAGAATATTTTTGTAGTATTCATTAGTAGTTTATTTGTAATTCACTGAGTTAATCAATCAATCAATTATCAATCAATGTTTACTCATATAGCCCTAAATCACGAGTGTCTCTAAAGGCTGCACAAGCCACAACCACATCCTCGGCTCAGATCCCACATCAGGGCAAGGAAAAACTCAACCCAATGAGGAACCTTGGAGGGGACCGCAGATGTCCACTCCAGTCCATAGTGGATCTAACATAATAGTGGGAGTCCAGTCCATAGTGGATCTAGTTAATAGTGTGAAAGTGCAGTCCATAGTGGATCTAGCATAATAGTGTGAGAGTCCAGTCCATAGTGTATCTAACATAATAGTGTGAGAGTCCAGTCCATAGTGGATCTAACATAATAGTGTGAGAGTCCAGTCCATAGTGGATCTAACATAATATTGTGAGAGTCCAGTCCATAGTGGATCTAGCATAATAGTGTGAGAGTCCAGTCCATAGTGGATCTAACATAATAGTGTGAGAGTCCAGTCCATAGTGGATCTAACATAATATTGTGAGAGTCCAGTCCATAGTGGATCTAACATAATAGTGTGAGAGTCCAGTCCATAGTGGATCTGACATGATAGTGTGAGACTCCGGTCCATAGTGGATCTAACATAATAGTGTGAGAGTCCAGTCCATGGTGGATCTGACATGATAGTGGGAGATTCCGGTCCATAGTGGATCTAACATAATAGTGAGAGTCCAGTCCATAGTGGATCTAGCATAATAGTGAGAGTCCAGTCCATAGTGGATCTAACATAATATTGGGAGAGTCCAGTCCATAGTGGATCTAACATTATAGTGTGAGAGTCCAGTCCATAGTGGATCAAACATTATAGTGTGAGAGTCCAGTCCATAGTGGATTTAACATAATAGTCTGAGAGTCCAGTCCATAGTGGATCTAACATAATAGTGTGAGAGTCCAGTCCATAGTGGATTTAACATAATAGTCTGAGAGTCCAGTCCATAGTGGATCTAACATTATAGTGTGAGAGTCCAGTCCATAGTGGATCAAACATTATAGTGTGAGAGTCCAGTCCATAGTGGATTTAACATAATAGTCTGAGAGTCCAGTCCATAGTGGATCTAACATAATAGTCAATCAATCAATCAATGTTTATTTATATAGCCCTAAATCACAAGTGTCTCAAAGGGCTGTACAAGCCACAACGACATCCTCGGTACAGAGCCCACATACGGGCAAGGAAAACTCACCCCAGTGGGACGTCAATGTGAATGACTATGAGAAACCTTGGAGAGGACCGCATATGTGGGTAACCCCCCCCCCCCCCCCCCCCCCCTCTAGGGGAGACCGAAAGCAATGGATGTCGAGTGGGTCTGACATAATATTGTGAAAGTCCAACACATCAGCGAAAGTCCAGTCCATAGTGGGGCCAGCAGGAACCATCCCGAGTGGAGACGGGTCAGCAGCGTAGAGATGTCCCCATCTGATGGACAGGCTAGCGGTCCACCCCGGGTTGGGAGCAGAGTAGAAAAGAAAAGAAAAGAAACGGCAGATCAACTGGTCTAAAAGGGAGTCTATTTAAAGGCTAGAGTATACAAATGAGTTTTAAGATGAGACTTAAATGCTTCTACTGAGGTAGCATCTCTAACTTTTACCGGGAGGGCATTCCATAGTATTGGAGCCCGAATAGAAAACGCTCTATAGCCCGCAGACTTTTTTTGGGCTCTGGGAATCACTAATAAGCCGGAGTTCTTTGAACGCAGATTTCTTGCCGGGACATATGGTACAATACAATCGTCAAGATAGGCAGGAGCTTGACCGTGTAGTATTTTATACGTAAGTAGTAAAACCTTAAAGTCGCATCTTAGGTGCACAGGAAGCCAGTGCAAGTGAGCCAGTATAGGCGTAATATGATCAAACTTTCTTGTTTTTGTCAAAAGTCTAGCAGCCGCATTTTGTACCATCTGTAATCTTTTAATGCTAGACATAGGGAGGCCCGAAAATAAAACGTTACAGAGTCCAGTCCATAGTGGATCTAACAAAATAGTGTGAGAGTCCAGTCCATAGTGGATCTAACATAATAGTGAGAGTCCAGTCCATAGTGGATCTAACACAATATTGGGAGAGTCCAGTCCATAGTGGATCTAACATTATAGTGTGAGAGTCCAGTCCATAGTTGATCTAACATAATAGTGAGAGTCCAGTCCATAGTGGATCTAGTTAATAGTGTGAGAGTCCAGTCCATAGTGAATCTAACATAATATTGTGAGAGCCTTAAAATAAATAAGTCATTCATAACACCATCCATCCATCTTCTTCCGCTTATCCGAGGTCGGGTCGCGGGGGCTGCAGCTTAAGCAGGGAAGCCCAGACTTCCCTCTCCCCAGCCACTTCGTCCAGCTCTTCCCGGGGGATCCCGAGGCGTTCCCAGGCCAGCCGGGAGACATAGTCTTCCCAACGTGTCCTGGGTCTTCCCCGTGGCCTCCTACCGGTCGGACGTGCCCTAAACACCTCCCTAGGGAGGCGTTCGGGTGGCATCCTGAGCAGATGCCCGAACCACCTCATCTGGCTCCTCTCCATGTGGAGGAGCAGCGGCTTTACTTTGAGCTCCTCCCGGATGGCAGAGCTTCTCACCCTATCTCTAAGGGAGAGCCCCGCCACCCGGCGGAGGAAACTCATTTCGGCCGCTTGCACCCGTGATCTTGTCCTTTCGGTCATAACCCAAAGCTCATGACCATAGGTGAGGATGGGAACGTAGATCGACCGGTAAATTGAGAGCTTTGCCTTCCAGTTCAGCTCCTTCTTCACCACAACGGATCGATACAGCGTCCGCATTACTGAAGACGCCGCACCGATCCGCCTGTCGATCTCACGATCCACTCTTCCCTCACTCGTGAACAAGACTCCGAGGTACTTGAACTCCTCCACTTGGGGCAAGATCTCCTCCCCAACCCGGAGATGGCACTCCACCCTTTTCCGGGCGAGAACCATGGACTCGGACTTGGAGGTGCTGATTCTCATCCCAGTCGCTTCACACTCAGCTGCGAACCGGTCCAGTGAGAGCTGAAGATCCTGGCCAGATGAAGCCATCAGGACCACATCATCTGCAAAAAGCAGAGACCTAATCCTGCAGCCACCAAACCAGATCCCCTCAACGCCTTGACTGCGCCTAGAAATTCTGTCCGTAAAAGTTATGAACAGAATCGGTGACAAAGGGCAGCCTTGGCGGAGTCCAACCCTCACTGGAAACGTGTCCGACTTACTGCCGGCAATGCGGACCAAACTCTGGCACTGATCATACAGGGAGCGGACCGCCACAATCAGACAGTCCGATACCCCATACTCTCTGAGCACTCCCCACAGGGCTTCCCGAGGGACACGGTCGAATGCCTTCTCCAAGTCCACAAAGCACATGTAGACTGGTTGGGCAAACTCCCATGCACCCTCAAGGACCCTGCCGAGAGTATAGAGCTGGTCCACAGTTCCACGACCAGGACGAAAACCACACTGTTCCTACTGAATCCGAGGTTCGACTATCCGGCGTAGCCTCCTCTCCAGTACACCTGAATAGACCTTACCGGGAAGGCTGGGGAGTGTGATCCCACGATAGTTAGAACACACCCTACGGTTCCCCTTCTTAAAGAGAGGAATCACCACCCCGGTCTGCCAATCCAGAGGCACCGCGATGCTGCAGAGTCTTGTCAACCAAGACAGCCCCACAGCATCCAGAGCCTTAAGGACTCTCCGAGGAGCTTTTTAACTACCTCGGCAACCTCAGCCCCAGAAATAGGAGAGCCCACCACAGATTCCCCAGGCACTGCTTCCTCATAGGAAGACGTGTTGGTGGGATTGAGGAGGTCTTCGAAGTATTCCCTCCACCGATCCACAACATCCGCAGTCGAGGTCAGCAGAACACCATCCTCACCATACACGGTGTTGACAGTGCACTGCTTCCCCTTCCTGAGGCGGCGGATGGTGGTCCAGAATCGCTTCGAAGCCGTTCGGAAGTCGTTTTCCACGGCTTCCCCGAACTCCGCCCATGTCCGAGTTTTTGCCTCTGCGACCGCTGAAGCCGCACACCGCTTGGCCTGTTGGTACCTGTCCGCTGCCTCCGGGGTCCTATGAGCCAAAAGAACCCGATAGGACTCCTTCTTCAGCTTGACGGCATCCCTCACCGCCGGTGTCCACCAACGGGTTCTAGGATTACCGCCACGACAGGCACCAACCACCTTGCGGCCACAGCTCCAATCAGCCGCCTCGACAATAGAGGTGCGGAACATGGTCCACTCGGACTCAATGTCCAGCACCTCCCTCGTGACATGTTCAAAGTTCTTCCGGAGGCGGGAATTGAAACTCTCTCTGACAGGAGACTCTGCCAGATGTTCCCAGCCGACCCTCACAATGCGTTTGGGCCTGCCAGGTCTGTCCGGCATCCTCCCCCACCATCGCAGCCAACTCACCACCAGGTGGAGATTGCTAGAAAGCTCCGCCCCTCTCTTCACCCGAGTGTCCAAAACATGAGGCCGCAAATCCGATGATTCATAACACCAGTGATTTTGATTCTTTTTTTGAGCAAAGATAGTAAAAAAAATTGCCAGTAAAATTCTTGGGGGTCCAAAAGGATCCCACTCATACTTTCAACACTTAAACCTCTTATCAACTTCAAATATAGTTGTCGATTATCATTTTATTTTATTTTTATAGTGTTTGTTTGTTTTATGCCCTTTTTGTCATGGAACTATAATTTTTTTTATGGAAAACACAACATATGCAATATTTCAAAGTGGAATATTTGGATGAAGTAAATCATTCAAAACACTATTGATTTTGATTCATTAATATTTTTTGAGCAATGACAGTTAAAAAAAATCCCAATAAAATTGTTGTTTTTGTTTTATACCCTTTTTGTCCAAACAAATCTTGTTTTATTGTGGCAAAAACACCAAATATGCAATATTTTCTACAAATAAATTTTCAAAGTGGAATATTAGATGTGACAAATTGGAGCCATAAATAAGTAAATATTTCCAAACACTATTGATTTGGATTCATTATTTTTTTTTGACAGTTGGAAAAATCCCAATAAAATTATTGTTTTTGTTTTATATTTTTTGTCAAAGAAATCCTTGTTTTCATTGTGGCAAAAACGCAAAATATGCAATATTTTCTCGAAATATATTTTCAAAGTGGAATATTTGAGTAATTTTAGCCTTAAATATGTCAATAATGCATTAACATTGGTTTTGATTCATTATTATTTTTTAAGCAAAGATAGTTAGAAAAAAATGCCACTAAAATTCTTGGGGATCCACTCATACTTTCAACACTTCAATCTATTGATCAACTCCAAATCTATTCGTCAATTGTACGTTTTATTTTTATTTTATGCTATTTTTGTTTGTTTTATGCCCTTTCTGTCATGGAAACTTTTTTTTAATGGAAAACACACAACATGTGCAATATTTCCACCGCCCCAAAACATTTCATAGTGGAATATTTGATTAAGTAAATCATTCAAAACACTTGATTTTGATTCATTATTATTATCTGAGCAATAACAGTTAAAAAAAAATCCCAATAAAATTCTTATTTTTGTTTTATACCCTTTTTGTCCAAAAAAATCTTGTTTTATTGTGGCAAAAACACCAAATATGCAATATTTTCTACAAATAAATTTTCAAAGTGGAATATTAGATGTGACAAATTGGAGCCATAAATAAGTAAATATTTCAAAACACTATTGATTTGGATTATTTGTCTTTTTTTTGAGCAATGACAGTTTAAAAAAAATTCCAATAAAATTATTGTTTTTGTTTTATACCCTTTTTGTCAAATATTTCAAAACACTATTGATTTGGATTCTTTTTTTTTTTTTTTGACAGTTGGAAAAATCCCAATAAAATTTTTGTTTTTGTTTTATACTCTTTTTGTCAAATAAATCCTTGTTTTTATTGTGTCAAAAATACAAAATATGCAACATTTTCTACAAATATATTTTCAAAGTTGAATATTTGAGTAATATTAGCCTTAAATAGGTCAATAATGCATTAATATTGATTTTGATTCATTATTATATTTTGAGTAATGACAGTTTTAAAAAAATTCCAATAAAATTCTTGTTTTTGTTTTATACCCTTTTTGTCCAATAAAATCTTGTTTTTATTGTGGCAAAAACACGAAATATGCTATATTTTCTACAAATATATTTTCAAAGTGGAATATTAGATGTGACAAATTGGAGCCATAAATAAGTAAATATTTCAAAACACTATTGATTTGGATTCTTTTTTTTTTTTTGACAGTTAGAAAAATCCCAATAAAATTATTGTTTTTGTTTTATACTTTTGTCAAAGAAATCCTTGTTTTTATTGTGGCAAAAACGCAAAATATGCAATATTTTCTCCAAATATATTTTCAAAGTGGAATATTTGAGTAATTTTAGCCTTAAATAGGTCAATAATGCATTAACATTGGTTTTGATTCATTATTATTTTTTAAGCAAAGATAGAAAAAAATGCCACTAAAATTCTTGTGGATCCACTCATACTTTCAACACTATTGATCAACTTCAAATCTATTCGTCAATTGTAAGTTTTATTTTTGTTTGTTTTATGCCCTTTCTGTCACGGAAACTTTTTTTTTAATGGAAAACACACAACATGTGCTATATTTCCACCGCCCCAAAACATTTCATAGTGGAATATTTGATGAAGTAAATCATTCAAAACACTTGATTTTGATTCATTATTATTTTTTGAGCAATGACAGTTTAAAAAAAATTCCAATACAATTCTTGTTTTTGTTTTATACCCTTTTTGTCCAATAAAATCTTGTTTTTATTGTGGCAAAAACATGAAATATGCAATATTTTCTACAAAAATATTTTCAAAGTGGAATATTAGATGTGAGAAATTGGGAAAAAAAAAAAAAGAAAAAAAAAAAAAAAAAAGATGTGACAAATTGGAGCCATAAATAAGTAGATATTTCAAAACACTATTGATTTGGATTCTTTGTCCTTTTTTTTGAGCAATGACAGTTAAAAAAAATTCATATAAAATTATTGTTTTTGTTTTATACACTTTTTGTCAAATATTTCAAAACACTATTGATTTGGATTCTTTTTCTTTTTTTTTGACAGTTGGAAAAATCCCAATAAAATTATTCTTTTTGTTTTATACTCTTTTTGTCAAATAAATCCTTGTTTTTATTTTGTCAAAAATACAAAATATGCAACATTTTCTCCAAATATATTTTCAAAGTGGAATATTTGAGTAATATTAGCCTTAAATAGGTCAATAATGCATTAACATTGATTTTGATTCATTATTATATTTTGAGTAATGACAGTTTAGAAAAAATTCCAATACAATTCTTGTTTTTGTTTTATACCCTTTTTGTCCAATAAAATATTGTTTTTATTGTGGCAAAAACACGAAATATGCCATATTTTCTACAAAAATATTTTCAAAGTGGAATATTAGATGTGACAAATTGAAAAAAAAAAGTAAAAAAAATAATTAAAAAAAAAAAAAAAAAAAAAGATGTGACAAATTGGAGCCATAAATAAGTAAATATTTCAAAACACTATTGATTTGGATTCTTTGTCTTTTTTTTGAGCAATGACAGTTTAAAAAAAATTCCAATAAAATTATTGTTTTTGTTTTGTACACTTTTTGTCAAATATTTCAAAACACTATTGATTTGGATTCTTTTTCTTTTTTTTTGACAGTTGGAAAAATCCCAATAAAATTTTTGTTTTTTTTTTATACTCTTTTTGTCAAATAAATCCTTGTTTTTATTGTGTCAAAAATACAAAATATGCAACATTTTCTCCAAATATATTTTCAAAGTGGAATATTTGAGTAATATTAGCCTTAAATAGGTCAAAAATGCATTAAGATTGATTTTGATTCATTATTATATTTTGTGTAATGACAGTTTTAAAAAAATTCCAATAACATTCTTGTTTTTGTTTTATACCCTTTTTGTCCAATAAAATCTTGTTTTTATTGTGGCAAAAACACGAAATATGCAATATTTTCTACAAAAATTTTTTCAAAGTGGAATATTAGATGTGACAAATTGAAAAAAAAAAAAAAAAAAAAAAAAAAGATGTGACAAATTGGAGCCATAAATAAGTAAATATTTCAAAACACTATTGATTTGGATTCTTTTTCTTTTTTTTGACAGTTGGAAAAATCCCAATTAAATTATTGTTTTTGTTTTATACTCTTTTTGTCAAATAAATCCTTGTTGTTTTTGTGTC
The DNA here is from genome assembly GCF_033978785.1 of Entelurus aequoreus. Taxonomy (NCBI): domain Eukaryota; kingdom Metazoa; phylum Chordata; class Actinopteri; order Syngnathiformes; family Syngnathidae; genus Entelurus; species Entelurus aequoreus. The sequence continues at coordinate 56,900,106 of NC_084742.1, read as the reverse complement.
AAAAATACAAAATATGCAACATTTTCTCCAAATATATTTTTAAAGTGGAATATTTGAGTAATATCAGCCTTAAATAGGTCAATAATGCATTAACATTGATTTTGATTCATTATTATAATTTGAGCAATGACAGTTTAAAAACAATTCCAATAAAATTCTTGTTTTTGTTTTATACCCTTTTTGTCCAATAAAATCTTGTTTTTATTGTGGCAAAAACACGAAATATGCAATATTTTCTACAAAAATATTTTCAAAGTGGAATATTAGATGTGACAAATTGGGAAAAAAAAAAAAGATGTGACAAATTGGAGCCATAAATAAGTAAATATTTCAAAACACTATTGATTTGGATTCTTTGTCTTTTTTTTTGACAGTTGGAAAAATCCCAATAAAATATTTGTTTTTGTTTTATACTCTTTTTGTCAAATAAATCCTTGTTTTTATTGTGTCAAAAATACAAAATATGCAACATTTTCTCCAAATATATTTTCAAAGTGGAATATTTGAGTAATATTAGCCTTAAATAGGTCAATAATGCATTAACATTGGTTTTGATTCATTATTTTTGAGCGAGCTTTAAAGAAAATACAGCTTTCAGTTGGATTTAAGTGAACATTGCAACTTTTTCTACTATTTCACCTTTATTTTTTATTTTTTTTAAATAGCATTTTTAGAAAGTGACGAAGGCCGTTAAGAAATTTGCTACGGGTGTGTAAAGTCCTTTTAATTGATCAATAACACTAGAACCATTAAAAATGTGTCTATCCAGAGCTGATTAGAAATTGTCAATTTAAATGATTCCAAGGGCGATTAACTATTTAGACGTTTTAAATCTCGAATGAATGAACACTGGGGTATTAGCTATGGAGCATATTTGTAAAAAAAACAAAAACAGTTTAATGGGAAAAGTATTAAAATATAATTATTATGCAGTTATAACCCTAAGACAGATATTGTGTATATTGTTTAATTTGTCTTTTAGCTAATGCTGTACCTTAAAAGATAGTGTCAACTTTTTATTTAAGTTATATTAAATTATACATATCTATTATAACTCAAACCAGTGACCAAATCTTCCTTGATAGTACAAGACAACTAAAATAAGGTAATATACGGGTTTAAATTGGCATAGAAATAAACTTTTGTAAATGGGTTAAAACGCTGTGAAATAGTAGCTAAAATGCATTAATTACCTTAACTGAAACGAATAGAGTGAATTAAAAAATAAATCAATGCAATAAAATTAAATAACACATTTGAGAGGGTGAATAAAACCTTTAAAACGGTTTAACGGCTGTAAGTACTACAACTAAAATGGCGGATCGCTTAAAAAACTACAAGTTGTACTACACTTTTCAGCCTGTAGGAATCATAATGAGTTATGGACGACAACCAAGATGGCGGACAGCTTAAAAAAATACAAAATAAAAATGACGGCCGGATACGACGTACACTTGATTCCGGTTTAGGCCGTGCCCACTTCCTGGGTCATAAAACAATCCCCCGCTAGCCCCCCTTTTTTGGAGGTGCTCTATCTCTCTCTAGCCGACAACACCTCACGTAATGCCTCTTTTAAACACATTTGTGGAAAAAAATTAATTAAAAAAAATTCCTGGAGCCCCCCCCCCCAAATAGGAGCTATTAGACAGGTTGTACTGAAAACCCATTTTTGTGTGCAATCGCTTGAAAAATGTGGGAACTGTGGAAGTTTGAAAAATGGCCAATTCATTTTGAATGTTAAAAATGTCCCTGAAAACTGGAAATTCTAGGAAATCCGGGAATGTTTCTTTAAAATTGTTGATAGGGAGCACACAATTCCTGAACAAGCTGAATATTTTGAAGTTGGAACGGTTTGAATCGGATTAAAAAAATGTGGGAGTTGTGGATCTTTGGAAGCCACGCCCACTGTTTGGGGGAGGTCATAACCCCCCCCCCTCCATTTCCGGTCCTAAGTCAAACTCCCGCTAGCCCCCCTTTTTTGGAGGTACTCTATCTCTCTCTGAAAGTACTACAACTAAAATGGCGGATAGCTTAAAAAAACCTACAAGTTGTAATACCATTTTCATCCTGTAGGAGTCATAATGACTTTTGGACTACGACCAAGATGGTGGACAGCTTAAAATAAAACAACTACAAAATTAAAATGACGGCCGGATACGACGTATACTTCTTGTTTCCGGTTTAGGCCGTCCTGGGGTCATAAATCAATCCCCCGCTGGCCCCCCTTTTTTGGAGGTACTCTATCGCTCTCTACCCGACAACACCTCAAGTAATGCCTCTTTTAAATACAATGTGTAAAAAAAAAATAAAAAAATTCCTGGTCTCAAACTGAGCCCCCCCTATAGACAGTGTGGAGAATGCATGTATTTTTAAGAGTTCTTTCTTTATTCATAGTCATGTTTAAAGCAGCTAATATTTTCCCATGTTTACTCTTTTCGCTTGTATCTTATGTCCGCAAGTAAACTCTGTGTCTTACCTTGATGGCGTAGGAATGTGGGAGTATGCTATACTCCCTTTTGACCTCATCAGTATTAGAACAATGAGGCTGTATTCCTTTCTGGGCAGGGTGGGGGCTGTTTTCGTATTCAAGAAGTTGTCTCTTCCCGTTTGATTTTCAGACCGCTTCTAGATGCCGCTATTAACGGACTGTAGGACTGGTCTCCTAAAGCTTTAGTAAAACGTGATAATATTCCTATTCTGTCTTGATGGTCCATCTTACTCAACATATATGTCATCTGAAATAATTTGGGATTGACCAGTGACTTTAATTCCCTGAGAGGAAGACTAGTCAGACGCAACAACAGGTTGTACTGAAAACCCTAATTTTTTGTGCACATAATGTTTGATTTCCATAACGCCTAACAAAAAAAAAAAAAAAAAAAGGACAGAAGAACTAGGGAAGCAAAGCAAAAATGTTCAGTGTTTTTTTTATTTAAAAACTATAAACAGTCACCAAAGTAAATAAAGCCAATCTCTAACAGACTGTTAGGTCTATGTTTAGTCACACATCCTACTGACACGGCAGAAACGGGAGGATGCTGCTTGGCTCGCCCCGCTCCAAAATGGTACACAACACGCGGGTGGGGGGTGGTGGGGCGACGGGAGAGGACGTGAGAGGCGGAATGTGGCGTGGTGTTAGGGGATGGAAAAATAGTACAATAAAACTCCACACTATATCAGGATAGAAAAAAGTGGTGAAGATAATATCACGTAAAGCAAAGAACACAGGAGAAAACCTGTATAAAAACTCCATGTATTTCAACCAATTTACAATACAAAAAGAATTTTGGTACGCGCACGGAGCTCGTACGATGACAAAACGCTTACAGTGGATAGATAGATGTCACTTGTGTGTGTGTGAGGGGGGATACCTTCAATATTTTTTTCTACAAAATGACATGATATATTATTCCATACTCTTTCAGCCAGCAAAATGAGTTCTACAAGGTATTATATCATACAAAAATGTCACAGTTCCACAAAAAAAACTGCTTTTTTTTTTTTCTCCTCCTCCTCCTCCTCTCCCTGGGCTTTACAGCATCAGTACCTTTGCAGAAGTATTTACAGGGTCGAAGTACATTCATCCACTGCTGAGTATAGAATCACATTGGATACAAGTGACCAGGGATCATAAAAAAAAAAGCAACAACCAAAAACAAAACATACTACTTTATTCAATCCTACCAAAGTAATGCGTCTCTTTAACGCCACAGAGCGAGTTCTCCAGTGGCTGCATCATCTTTATATATATTCACAACGTATGTACAGGATTTTATTCATCGTAATGGTATTCATTTCATTAATAATAAATAAGTGAAAATATATCGACTCAAGTAAGAAAACCAAGCTACCAAGATTGAAAGAAAAAACAAAAAAAAATTGGCGCCAGTTGCCAGCAGAGTCCTCCTCCACACAACCCTGTGGGACGCCCCCTGTGCACCCCGTGGTCTTCGTTTCAGTCTAAACGTCACTCGCTGGGACGAAAACAAAGCTAAAAAAATGTGCTCGTGTTTGGTGTTGAGGGGGGGTGGGGGGCGTGTCGTCCCTCGGGGAAGCGGTGGGGAAAGACGGGCAGCTGGTGGAAGACCCCGTGGCAGTTTTTGAGTGTGTGGTCCAGGGCGTGACGGGATTCAAACACAGGTGGAAGGGGCTGATAATGAGCGGGTCTTCGGTCCGAGTCCTGGTCCGCGCTTCCCTCCAGGCCGACCCCCGCTACGGCTCGCCGGCCTCTTTTGCCTTCCTCCTCGTCGGCCTGGGGGCGAGCGTCTTGGAGGCGGGTCAGGCCTGGAGCGAGCGTGTCAGTTCATAAAGGCATTTGGCGAGCGTGGTGGAGACCTCCATGTTGCTTAGTGCGAGCACAGACAGGTGCGTCTCGTGCTTCTTTACCAAGCTGCAACCAAAAAAAAACAAGTCACATGTCAGTAAACGAGTCCAATTTCTTCAATAGTTGGGCTCTAAATGATCCTCCTAGGGCCCAGGGAAACACCTTCGTCACATCCTGTTCGCTTTTTGAAAGTCAGACTAAGGTAGAGTTAGTTTGAATGTCCAGGATGAGTGGAATGTGTTGATGTTGGAATGGTTTGAATAGGTTGAAAAATGTGGGAATTGTGCAACTTGGAAAAATGTCCTATTCATTTCAATGGGAACTTCCTGGAAATTTGGGAAATGCGGGATTTATTTTGAAAATGATTACCAGCATGAGCTGAATTGGTTGGTGTTGGAATTGTTTAAATCGGTCAAGAAATGTTGAAATAGGCACAGTTTTTAAATTGAAAAATGGTATTACGGAATTTGGGGAAAACCGGGAATTTTTCAAGTTCTTTGACCACCTTGGTTTTTTTGTCCTGACTAAGAGGAATGTTTTGACAGTGGGTTGAAAAATGCCAAAGGAGTCATGGCACTAAGAAAGGTTGGAAATAAGGTTAGAAAAAAACAGGAATTCCTGGAAATTTGTTGAATGTGGAAAAATTGTTTGAATGTCCAGGATGAGTGGAATGTGTTGATGTTGGAATGGTTTGAATAGTTTGAAAAATGTGGGAATTGTGCAACTTGGAAAAAGGTCCCATTCATTTCAATTGGAACTTCCTGGAAATTTGGGAAATGCGGGATTTTTTGGAAAATGATTAGGAGCATGAATGTCCTGCATGAGCTGAATTGGTTGGTGTTGGAATTGTTTAAATCGGTCAAGAAATGTTGAAGTAGGAAACGTTTTTTAATTGAAAAATGGTATTACGGAATTTGGGGAAAACCGGGAATTTTTTGAAGTTCTTAGACCACCTTGGTTTTTTTGTCCTGACTAAGAGGAATGTTTTGAACGGTTGAAATGGGTTGGAAAATGCCAAAGGAGTCATGGCACTAAGAAAGGTTGGAAATAAAGTTAGAAAAAAAACGGGAATTCCTGGAAATTTGTTGAACGTGGAAAAATGGTTGTTTGAATTTCGAATACGTTGAAAAATGTGGGAATTGTGCAACTTGGAAAAATGTCTCATTTCAATGGGAACTTCCTGGAAATTTGGGAAATGCAGGATTTTTTTCAAAATGATTAGGAGCATGAATGTCCTGCATGAGCTGAATTGGTTGGTGTTGGAATTGTTTAAATCGGTCAAGAAATGTTGAAGTAGGAAACGTTTTTTAATTGAAAAATGGTATTATGGAATTTGGGGAAAACTGGGAATTTTTCAAGTTCTTAGACCACCTTGGTTTTTTGTCCTGACTAAGAGGAATGTTTTGACAGTGGAACGGTTGAAATTGGTTGCAAAATGCCAAAGGAGTCATGGCACTAAGAAAGGTTGGAAATAAGGTTAGAAAAAAACAGGAATTCCTGGAAATTTGTTGAATGTGGAAATTTCCAGGATGAGTGTAATGTGTTGAAGGTGGAATGGTTTGAATCGGTTGAAAAATGTGGGAATTGTGGAAGTTTGAAAAATGGCCAATTCATTTTGAATGATGAAAATGTCCCTGAAAACTGGAAATTCCAGGAAATCCAGGATTTTTTTTATTTTCAATAATTGCAATTCCTGAACAGGCTGAGTATTTTGGAGTTGGAACGGTTTGAATCGGAGAAAAAAACAGAGTTGTGGAACTTTGAAAAATGTCCCATTCATGTTATTGAATGGGAATTTTCACGGAAATTTGGGAATTTCGAGAAATGAGAGATTAAAAAAACAACAACATTATTAAGAGAATGAGCTGAATTGGTTGGTGTTGGAATTGTTTAAATCGGTCAAGAAATGTTGAAATAGGAACAGTTTTTTTTTTTTTTTTTTTTTTTAAATAAATAGTATTACGGAATTTGGGGAAAACCTGGAATTTTTCAAGTTCTTAGACCACCTCGGAAAAATGGTTGTTTGAATGTCCAGGATGAGTGGAAGGTGTTGATGTTGGAATAGGTTGAAAAATGTGGGAATTGTGCAACTTGGAAAAATGTCCCATTCATTTCAATGGGAATTTCCTGGAAAGGGGACCGAAAAAAATGGCATTATGGGCTTTATTTCAACTAAAAATCTTAGGGTACATGAAACATATGTTTATTATTGCAATTTAGTCCTTAAATAAAATAAGTGAACTTGTCTTTTAGTAGTAAGTAAACAAACAAAGACTCCTAATTAGTCTATGCAGTAACATATTGTGTCATTTATACACCTATTATTTTGTACACATTATTAAGGACAAGTAGTAGAAAATTAATTATTAATCTACTTGTTCATTTACTGTTAACATCTGCTTACTTTCTCTTTTAACATCTACACGTCTGTTAAAATGTATGTTTTTAGTATCGCGCTACTATACTAATACTACCGTAATTTCCGGACTATAAGCCGCACCTGACTATAAGCCGCACCAGCTAAATTTAGGGGAAAATACAGATTGCTCCATATATAAGCCGCACCCGACTATAAGCCGCAGGATTTTGATGAGTAATTACCGTAGTATATAGGGGTTCCTGCTACCACGGAGGGGATTGTCGGGACAGAGATTACTGTTTGGGAACGCAAAGCGTCCCATTTATTAACAATAAATCTTTCAATCATTCAATCAAACTTTCACATCTTTGACATGGCGAACAGCATTCGTGCAGAGTACAAATAATACAACGGTGCAAAGTAATACAAAGTGCTCGCCTGTACGTTATCAAAATAACCAGCCTACCGGTATATGAAAAGTCAGTCTTTAATCATTGTGTCATTGTCTTCCTCCTGCGTACTAAAACCACCGAAATCCTCTTCGTCGGTGTCGGAGAAGAACAGGCCGTAAATAAGCCGCACCCTTGTATAAGCCGCAGGGACCAGAACGAGGGGAAAAAGTAGCGGCTTATAGTCCGGAAATTACGGTAGTTGTATACCGTACAACCCTAGTCTAGTTTATCAAAATAAACCTAACAGGTGTAATGCCACCAAGTCAGTTGTTGCTGCTATTCCAGGCTTCTGATTGGACAAAAACGTGCATGACATCAAGTGTATGCATTTGCATGTAGACAGAGGCCGTTTGGCCAAAAGAAAACATCCAAAAAGCGGCAACAATACGCCACTTACATGTCGTCACCTGATTACTAACCAAGTATTAGCGATATTGATAGAAGCGCTAACGCAGAGGAACTACTTTTACTTGTGCAGAGCGCTAACTAGCTTATGCTGCTATATTGACATATTGAGCTGCTGCATCCCCTCTGAGTTGATGAAAGTTAATTCTAGATTATAAATCATGCCTCTCACCTGGATAGTAGAAGGTTAGGGACATAAACCCACAAGTTGGTCAACTTTGACATCCAACTTAGACCCGGAGATTAGAGATGTCCGATATCGGCCTACATTATATATCAATACAGTCTGCAAGGGATACAGTCCGTAAGCACACATGATTGTGCGTGCTGCTGGTCCACTAATAGTACTAACCTTTAATAGTTAATTTGACTCATTTTCATTAATTACTAGTTTCTATGTAACTGTTTTTATATTGTTTTACTTTCTTTTTTATTCAAGAAAATGTTTTTAATTTATTTATTTTATTTTATAATTTTTTAAAAAGGACCTTATCTTCACCATACCTGGTTGTCCAAATTAGGCATAATAATGTGTTAAATCCACGACTGTATATATATCGGTATCGGTTGATATCGGTATCTGTAATTAAGAGTTGGACAATATCGGAATATCGGATATCGGCAAAAAAGCCATTATCGGACATCCCTACTGGAGATGGCCAGAAAGACACAAAAAGACGCTTTTTTAAACCTTTGTGAGGATTATGATGAATTTGTTCATGTAATAGGGAAAATACTGTATAAACATCCCATCATCACTTTATTAGGATGTGATTATTTCATTATTTTGATAGTTTGTAAAGTTAAGTTAAAAGTTAAAGCACCACTGATAGCAACACACACACTTGGTGTGGTGAAATTACCCTGCGCATTTATATATATATACAGTATATACATATACATATCTTGTTTATCCATCCATCCATTTTCTACCGCTTGTCTTAGTGTTTGACTAAAGCTGCATCTGTTTAGCACACAGCTTCTAAAACCTGTAGGTCATCCTCCTTATATTCAGGTTCAAAAATAGAAGTTTCTGGATCATCATTTGTCCCAAAGTAGTCTTTGTTGTCTATCATCAAGTCTGTCATGATTAGTAGTCTTCTTGTTGTTGTTGAAGGGAAAGTGAACGTTGTGATGCGTCTGTGAAATTAATACGCAGTCGTATGCTTAAAATGATCAACATAGGTAAATATTACATGTTATTATGAATGTTACCAAGTTACATATAAATACTTACAGTGTGTATATAAAACATTAATGGAGGTTTTTAGATGTTTTCTAAGGCACTTTATAGGCATAATAGAGCAACTCCCATTTGCTAGTTTTTTTTTTACGAGTTAGAATGCATAAAAAAAGCAAAATATGTGTTCTGTCATACATGAGGATTTTGAATGATAGGCAAAATTCTCCCCAAAAAGTGCAGTTCCCCTTTAAGCTTCCAAGCATTCTAACAAAACACAACTTAAGAGGGCGGAGTCAATACTCACATACGACCACAGTCCGAGTGCTTGGCGATGTTCTTTAACGTTAAGGCAGCAGTTAGTCTGATGTGTTTGGTCACTGGTCCCTCTTTCTCATCCTGGAGAAAAAGACAAAACATAATTAGAGTGTTCAGTCCCCCCCCCCCTCCCAAAGTAAAAGTTTATTTTAGTAGCAACCGTGAGTGTTTCGAGCTACATTATGAACTAAATGCATGCAAATTGGCATTGCAATCTATTGAGAAAAGAGATCAACATACCAAATTTGACATTACAATCGGTAAATGTTTTCACCTTTTCGAACCCAAATACACATGATTTTATGTGCAAAGTGCAGAGAAATGAGGACACATCTGATTACTGCACGTATAAACAAATACCAGTAGTCAATTTGTACAAAACACCACAAAATTAGATATTTCACTAAGCATATATTTTTTGCAGCGAAGAAAATAAGTCAGACATGAGTTGTACATTAAAGACTGTATATTCACAGGATTTATGTCCCAAGAATCATTGCTGTAAAAGTGTAGCACCAAGCGCCTAGCCAAAAATACCAAGGAAATACACTTAGTTTTAGGGCACAGGCGTCAAACTCATGGGCCGTGTATGTGGCCCGTGAAAAATGTGTGTTAATGAAAGGCTTATAATTATTTCAATTTTGACAGGAAAAAATGCAAAACTTCTAAACGTTATTATCTAATCATGCCAAATATGACATTATTATATAGTGTATTACAAAAATAGGTTAGTAAAGATAACAGTTTGTAAATAAATGATAAATACATGAAAAAAAATCTTATAATCGAGTGCATAGGCAATGGTGTAATAATATGAGGTGATTACTGGTACACATTTATATCAATGCTGTCAAATTATATTTATTTAAAAAAAAATCAGATCAGTTTGAATTTTGATTAATCACAGGTTATTGCCAGCATGCAAAATTTTTATTAATTTTAAAAAAAGCGGCCCTGCGACGTGGCCCTCAATGACAACAAGTTTGACACCCCTGCTCTAGGTAATGTTGCAATTTTCAATGCCAACAAAGTAATAGATTCAAACTAAGTATGGCTCAATCTTTCCAAAAATGTGCTAGCTTGAAGCTAACATACATGGGCTTTGCTATCGACATGCTACTGCTTAGTATTAGCGATTTCAACACCTCCAACTGTTTTAATGAAAACTACTACTAGGGTGCATGTTACAAACAAACAGCTGCAATATTTATAGCATTAACACTTTTTAGGGCGCAACAAACACCAAAACACACCATAAACCAGAGCTGTGTACAGAGAGAGTATGGCTAACTCGGTTTCGAAGTCGGAAGCAAACATGGTGCTCTGTAGTCACGTGACGGGTTTTTAACAAATCAGAGAGAGTATGACCAAAGCATCTTCTAAATGATAAATCACAGGTTATTACCCGCATGCATAATGTTAATTAGGCAGCCATTACTGCGCTGTGGCCCTCAATGAAAACAAGTTTGACACCCCTGTTTTAGGGCATACCATACCATAACTATACTTCAGTGCTCAATCAAATTAGAATCTACAGTAAATATTTACAAACCCCATTTCCATATGAGTTGGGAAATTGAGTTAGATGTAAATTTAAACGGAATACAATGATTTGCAAATCATTTTCAACCCATATTCAATTGAATATGCTACAAAGACAACATATTTGATGTTCAAACTCATAAACATTTTTTTTTTGGCAAATAATCATTAACTTTAGAATTTGATGCCAGCAACACGTGACAAAGAAGTTGGGAAAGGTGGCAATAAATACTGATAAAGTTGAGGAATGCTCATCAAACACTTATTTGGAACATCCCACAGGTGAACAGGCAAATTGGGAACAGGTGGGTGCCATGATTGGGTATAAAAGAAATTCCATGAAATGCTCAGCCATTCACAAACGAGGATGGGGCGAGGGTCACCACTTTGTCAACAAATGCATGAGCAAATTGTTGAACAGTTTGAGAAAAACCTTTCTCAACCAGCTATTGCAAGGAATTTAGGGATTTCACCATCTACGCTCCGTAATATCATCAAAGGGTCCAGAGAATCTGGAGAAATCACTGCACGTAAGCAGCTAAGCCCGTGACCTTCCATCCCTCAGGCTGTACTGCATCAACAAGTGGCATCAGTGTGTAAAGGATATCACCACATGGGCTCAGGAACACTTCAGAAACCCACTGTCAGTAACTACAGTTGGTCGCTACATCTGTAAGTGCAAGTTAAAACTCTCCTATGCAAGGCGAAAACCGTTTATCAACAACACCCAGAAACGCCGTCAGCTTCGCTGGGCCTGAGCTCATCTAAGATGGACTGATACAAAGTGGAAAAGTGTTCTGTGGTCTGACGAGTCCACATTTCAAATTGTTTTTGGAAACTGTGGACGTCGTGTCCTCCGGACCAGAGGAAAAGAACCATCCGGATTGTTATAGGCGCAAAGTTGAAAAGCCAGCATGTGTGATGGTATGGGGGTGTATTAGTGCCCAAGACATGGGTAACTTACACATCTGTGAAGGCGCCATTAATGCTGAAAGGTACATACAGGTTTTGGAGCAACATATGTTGCCATCCAAGCAACGTTACCATGGACGCCCCTGCTTATTTCAGCAAGACAATGCCAAGCCACGTTTTACATCAACGTGGCTTCATAGTAAAAGAGTGCGGGTACTAGACTGGCCTGCCTGTATAGTCCAGACCTGTCTCCCATTGAAAATGTGTGGCGCATTATGAAGCTTAAAATAGCACAACGGAGACCCCCGGACTGTTGAACAACTTAAGCTGTACATCAAGCAAGAATGGGAAAGAATTCCACCTGAGAAGCTTAAAAAATGTGTCTCCTCAGTTCCCAAACGCTTACTGAGTGTTGTTAAAAGGAAAGGCCATGTAACACAGTGGTGAACATGCCCTTTCCCAACTACTTTGGCACGTGTTGCAGCCATGAAATTCTAAGTTAATTATTATTTGCAAAAAAAAAATTAAGTTTATGAGTTTGAACACCAAATATGTTGTCTTTGTATTGCATTCAATTGAATATGGGTTGAAAAGGATTTGCAAATCATTGTATTCCGTTTATATTTACATCTAACACAATTTCCCAACTCATATGGAAACAGGGTTTGTATTTATGATGCATCAACCAAGTGGCTGAAGTCTGAGGTTTGGCAAAAGTTGAAGAGTTGAGGAAGAAAAAGAGTTCCACTCACCGTGAAGTCCCTGAAGACCAGGTTTCGAGAGCCTCTGCGGAGTGCCATGAGGGCTGCGCTCGGATGATTGGCGATCGCTTTCGCTGGTCGCGCTGCCGGTGTACTACTGCCTGCCACTGGCGGCGTCCTTTGAACACAAGAACGTCACATGAACACTTACAACCAAACATTCATGCTGCATGTTTGTTTAAAGCAGGAGTGTCCAATAAGTAATTTGGCTGGGGCGTGGCGTTTTCACATTATATACAAAAAGTCAGCAGCCTGAGAGCTGCCATTTAGTCGCTATTTGGTGGCCAACGAAGGTAACTCAAGTCAGTGGCCATTAATTGCACATCAATACAATTCCGTGCACAGCATTCACATAAACGACCCTATCAAAACAACCTTCCCAACTCATGGTGCAAAAAAAAATAAAAAAAATAAAACCACCACAAAAAAACAACAAACCCATCCTGCTCATTAAAAGTTTATAGGATATTATAAAAAATATCTATCCATCTAGCCATTTTCTACCGCTTGTCCCTTTTGGGGCCGCGGGGGGTGCTGGAGCCTATCTCAGCTGCA
>NC_084742.1:56782298-56884798 GCF_033978785.1 Entelurus aequoreus | reverse complement strand
ACATAGCGGCCCCCCAGTCAAAAAGTTAGGACACCCCTGGTTTAAAGCAAAGTGGCACAGTGAGCCTACAATCAAATGACTTTGCTGCATTACTCAATGTAGGACATCAAAAGACATTTGTGATTTAGGGCTATATAAATAACTTTGATTGATGAAAATCTATTACTTTGCCTTTGACATAACTCAAGGTAAGTTAGCAGGTTTGAAACGTTTACTTTATTTTTCCCAAGCTGCCACATCCCACTTTGCAAACCCTGAGTGTCAATCAATCATAACAATCCACATGAGACGTACTGGGAAGAAGTCTGGTTGGGACTTTGCTGGGCTCGCTGTTCCTCCAGTTTGAGTGCAGATAGCAAAGCGTCCCGAGAACAGTGCTTATCCTAGAGGGAGACAAGTTGAAATAGGTGTCAAACATTATATGTTTTAACATTAAAACCAAGCTAACTCGTGGTCAGCCATGACACATGTATCATTTAGTGGCCCTGCAAAGACAACATTTCTTGCTAAGTACATTTGTTTTTTCTATGTATTTATTGAGTCAAAAATATTAAAGTTCGATGATTTGGTAAAATTGCAAACAGCTAAAATGATGTACAAAGCAAACTATAACCTGCTACCCAAGAATGTACAACAATTATTCTCTACTAAAGAGGAGAAATATAACCTTAGAGGAAAATCTAATTTAAAACATTTGTATGCACGTACAACACTTAGAACCTTTAGCATATCAGTATGTGGAATTAAATTATGGAATGGATTAAGTAAAGAAGTTAAACATTGTACGTGCGTGACGCTCAGCGCGCGCTCGCAGGACAGATCTTACATGTGGAACGGTCTTTTCCTGACTCTCTTGTTATCGTGCTTGGTGACTTTAACAAGGGAAATTTGAGCCAGGAATTACCAAAGTATAGACAGTTTATTAAATGCCCGACCAGAGAGGAGAACACGCTGGATCACTGCTACACTACATTGAGCAAGGCTTTTCATGCAGTCCCGCGCGCTGCTCTTGGACTATCAGATGACGTGATGGTGCACTTAATCCCTTCATACAGACAGACTGAAACTGGCTAAACCTGTTATGAGGAACATTAAGTGTTTCACCGCCGAGTCTGTGGACGAGTTGCGTGCTTGCTGGGAAACGACAGACTGGGAGGCAATTGGAGCGGCCACGAACAATCTGGACGAGTATACGGACACTGTGACCTCATACATACAGTTCAATGAGGCGCGCATCATTCCAACGCGCACCAGGGTTTGTTATAACAACGACAAGCCCTGGTTCACACCCAAGCTCCGACAGCTGCGCAAGAAGAAGGAGGCTGCGTGGAGAAGAGGGGACCGAAGTACATACAGAGAAGCGAAGTACCACTTCACCAGGGAAGTGGAGAAAGCTAAATCTGTGTACTCTAACAGTCTACAGGAACAGTTCCGCTCCAATGATTCTGCGGCAGTTTGGAGAGGTCTAAGGGCCCTTACGAACTATAAGCCCAAACCCCCCCAGGCCCTGAATGACCGGACTCTCGCTCAGGGCCTCAACACACATTACTGTCGTCATGAACGGCCTTCAGCTCATCAAAGCCACGCTCCCCCCACCATCACCCTCCCCACCAATGCCAGCACATCATTAAAGGAGTTAAAGGACTCCAATGACATCACAGGACTCCAAAAACATCATAAGACTGTAAAGACCCTCTCCATCAAAGAAGAGGATGTACGCCGGCAGTTCTTGAAGCTGAATACGCGGAAGGCCCCCGGGCCGGATGGTGTCTCCCCCTCCACTCTCAGACACTGTGCGGACCAGCTGGCTCCTGTCTTCACTGACATTTTTAACACCTCTCTGGAGCTATGCCGCGTGCCGTCCTGCTTTAAGACCTCTACCATTGTCCCTGTCCCCAAGAAAGCACGGATCACAGGACTAAATGACTACAGGCCGGTCGCGCTGACGTCTGTGGTCATGAAGTCCTTTGAGCGCTTGGTCCTGCCCCACCTCAAGGACATCACCGCCCCCCTCCTGGACCCACTGCAGTTCCCCTACAGAGCCAACAGGTCTGTGGATGATGCAGTGAACCTGGCCCTCCACTTCATCCTGGAGCATCTGGACTCCCCAGGAACCTACGCTAGGATCCTGTTTGTGGACTTCAGCTGTGCCTTCAACACCATCCTCCCTGGACTGCTACGAGACAAGCTCTACCAGCTCAGCGTGCCCGACTCCCTCTGCGGTTGGATTAATGACTTCCTGACAGACCGAAGACAGCACGTACGGCTGGGGAAGATTGTCTCGGACAGTCGAACCACAAACACTGGTACTCCTCAGGGCTGTGTACTCTCCCCCTGGCTCTTCTCCCTGTATACAAACTGCTGCACCTCCAGTCACCAATCCGTAAAACTGCTCAAGTTTGCGGATGACACCACCCTCATCGGGCTCATCTCGAATGGCGATGAGTCCGCCTACAGGAGAGAGGTGGACCGGCTGACGTCCTGGTGCAGCCTCAACAACCTGGAGCTGAACGCCCAGAAAACAGTGGAGATGATCATGGACTTCAGGAAAGTCACAGCCCCACCATCCCCCCTCACCCTGATTGACTCTCCCACCCCCGTCCCCATTGTGGACTCCTTCCGTTTCTTGGGCACCACCATCACCCAGGACCTCAAGTGGGAGCTGACCATCAGCTCCCTCATCAAGAAGGCCCAGCAGAGGATGTACTTCCTGCGGCAGCTGAGGAAACTTAAGGTGCCGACAGAGATGCTGGTGCAGTTTTACTCAGCCATCATAGAGTCCATCCTGACCTCCTCCATCACAGTGTGGTTCCCCGGCGCCACAGTCCAGGATAAGAATAGACTGCAGCGCATCGTACGTGCTGCTGAGAAGGTGATTGGCTGCAAGCTCCCATCCCTCCAGGACTTGTTCTCCTCCAGGACCAGGAGGCGTGTGGGTCGGATCACAGCTGACTCTTCTCACCCTGGACACACACTATTCTCCCCTCTCCCCTCAGGCAGGAGACTACGCTCCATCCAGACCCACACCTCCCGCCACCTGAACAGTTTTTTCCCCTCGGCCATCAGGCAAATGAACAATAACTCCTAACAGCAGCTCCTTGAATTCCTTGAATCCCTTCTAAGTCTATCTGATAGCTCAGTCACAGCTCTTTTTATACCAAATATGTGTTATATGTGTTTTATGTCGCACGTTTGCACCAAGAAAAATTCCTAGTTTGTGAACCCGTTCTCAAACAATGGCAATAAAACGATTCTGATTCTGATATGATCCAGTTTAAGAGGTTGTTCAAATTACCGGTAATAGTGCTTACAAAGTACAAAGAAGAAGAATTATGAGGAATACTTTCAACTTTATTGAAAATAAGATATTCTTCATCTCAGTATGTTAATAATGACTGACTTAATTATATATTACAAAACTGTTGTATTACTCATTCACGGATGTTATTTTACTATAAAAAAGTCAGTAAATTAATGCATATATTTGTAAACGCTCTGAAGTGGGAAAGTGGTCGGATTAAATAAGCTTTGCTTCTTCCTACTCCTTTTCGGACATGATGTAAAGTGAAATGATATGAAATTGTGTGACGTATTATGTTGTAAGTTTGTTCATGTTCGAAATGAACTAAAGAAAGAAAAGAAGAATGTTCACACATACCGCATGCATCTGCTTAGGGCTGGGCGATATATCGATATACTCGATATATCACGGGTTTGTCTCTGTGTGATATAGAAAATGACTATATCGTGATATTCGAGTATATGTTCTCACACAGTTGCTTTTAGCTGCGGGCATTACACTACAGGCGTTTCTCACTCTTTCTTGTCTCTCCTTCTCACAGAGACATAAACAAGCGCACCTTCTTACATACGTCACACGTGCAACGTCATACGCCCTCCCCGAGCAGAGAGGTAGCTACATGGGTAACATTAGCTGTGAGGCTAACGGTGCGTTGCGAGTGGTAATACGAGAGAGAGAAGGTGCCAATCTGGTAACAAATGAAGGAAGAATTAATTCCGAAGAAAAACAGCACGGGGTCCATCGCCTGGCGGTGGTTTGGCTTCAAGCGGGAATATGTTGAATAATTATGCGGCAAAAGTGTTGCTACAAAAAGTAGCATTACTGCTAATGTGTAGCATCATTTGAAAAGTCACCCGCTAGAGAATGAAGAGTGTTTGAAACTCCGCATGTCAACATCTCGGCCGGTGCCACACCCACAAAATACCCAAGCAACCATTTCCAGATCAACACCGTATGAAAAAAATAGTCAACAACATAAGCAGGAACCTACCACATAGCAAAGGACGTACACTATTTGATGTCCTATTATGCAGCTCATTTTTATTTGACACATATATATATCTTGTGTGACATCATGCACAAAAGTGCACTTTATTTGTTTTTAACTATTGTAGTGGCGTTCTGTACAAAAAGTGCACTTTAATTTAGTGTTGTTTTGATATGTCATCTTAGTGACATCATGCACAAAAGTGCACTAATAGCTTGTTTTAAAATGTCTCTGACAATCTTGCACTTTCTGTTTTGGAAATGACATGAATGTTTGTGCCACTGCTTAATAACTGTTTAATAAATACATCCATTTTCTACCGCTTGTGCCGTTTGGGGTCGCGGGGGGTGCTGGATCTCAGCTGCATTCGGGCAGAAGGTGGAGTACACCCTGGACAAGTCACCACCTCATCACAGGGCCAACACAGATAGACAGACAACATTCACACACTAGGGCCAATTTAGTGTTGCCAATCAACCTATCCCCAGGTGCATGTCTTTGGAGGTGGGAGGAAGCCGGAGACAGTTTTGCTAAATTGACTTAGTTGTGGTTTCCCTCTCTGCATGAAAGTTTAAAATGAGCATATATTAATGCAGTATGAAGACGAATGTTTTAATGTAGACACATAAAATCATCATACTGCTGTGATTATATGCATCAAGTGTTCATTCAAGGCTAAGGCAAAATATGGAGATATATATCGTGTATCGTGACATGGCCTAAAAATATTGAGATATTAATAAAAGGCCATATCGCCCAGCCCTACTGCTCCCTTTGTGTACGTGTGGATGAGACAGCGGTAAGTGACAAGCCTGAACCCCAAACAAATTCCTCAGACCGACAAGCAATTTTTATTCAATGTAGTAACTGTAAATTCCAGACTATAAGTCGCTACTTTTTCCTACGCTTTGAGACCCGCGGCTTATAAAACGGTGCGACTAATGTATGGATATTTATTCGCTGATGCCCAGGAAGCAAGTTGTTTTAAAAAAAACAACAACAAGCAAATACACTGAAAAGGTGCGTTAGTGTTTGTGCTATGGCGCCATCTTTTGGACGACTGCAGGTGCTGCAGTGCTCTTTTGTTAAGAGCTGTGAACAGACTGTTCCGCCTAAGCAGTCCGTAGCGTTTCCACTCGAAATGATTCATCAAGCCAAGCAACGTTTGTAAGTTTTACAATATAACTAAAACAATTCTTACTTACTAGACCGTCCCATTTGTGATGTCTGTAGAAGTGTTTTCATACATATTTCTACATAACGTAATGAAGGTATCGTCATTAGCATTGATTGGCTAATAGGCTAACACGTTTACAAGTGTCTGTGTTAGTGTTATTAACTTACAATGGCATTTTTTTGTTGTATTGTTTCAGTTTCACAAATTCCTCAGTAAATTCACCAAAACGTCACTGTGGAGTTATTGAGTCTGTTTAGCTGATTGGAGAGCTAGCTTGCGCAGCTAGTTGGTCCATGACGAAGACTTTTGTTTTGTTTGATCAGCCCTTTTACAGACACCATTTGGAAACATGTGTTCTACTGCTTGACTGATCGCCTTGAGTTTAAACTCTGCGTCGTAAGCGTGTCTCTTAATAGGAACCATTTTTGGGTCTTTTCATAAAGTTTAGGTCTCGCAACTACGGTTAGCAGCTGCCGACTTCATTTTCCCCCGTAGAAGAAGTGCTTCTTCTTCTACGGTAAGCAGCCGTAGAAGGGAGAAAATGAAGTCGGCGTAGTTACCGTAGTTGCGAGACCTGTTGTGGCTCAATATTGGTCCATATACAAACCCTGTTTCCATATAAGTTGGGAAATTGTGTTAGATGTAAATATAAACGGAATACAATGATTTGCAAATCATTTTCAACCCATATTCAGTTGAATATGCTACAAAGACAACATAAGGGAAAGGTGGCAATAAATACTGATAAAGTTGAGGAATGCTTATCAAACACTTATTTGGAACATCCCACAGGTGAACAGGCACATTGGGAACAGGTGGGTGCCATGATTGGGTATAAATCTGCTCAGTCCTTCACAAACAAGGATGGGGCGAGGGTCACCACTTTGTCAACAAATGCCTGAGCAAATTGTTGAATGGTTTAAGATAAACCTTTCTCAACCAGCTATTGCAAGGAATTTAGGGATTTCACCATCTGCGGTCCGTAATATCATCAAAGGGTCCAGAGAATCTGGAGAAATCACTGCACGTAAGCAGCTAAGCCCGTGACCTTCCATCCCTCAGGCTGTACTGCATCAACAAGCGACATCAGTGTGTAAAGGATATCACCACATGGGCTCAGGAATACTTCAGAAACCCACTGTCAGTAACTACAGTTGGTCGCTACATCTGTAAGTGCAAGTTAAAACTAGGGCTGCAACAACTAATCGATTAAATCGATTAAAATCGATTATTAAAATAGTTGCCGATTAATTTAGTCATCGATTCGTTGGATGTATCGTTGGAGTTTAAAAAAATTTTTTTTTTAATAAACCTTTATTTATAAACTGCAACATTTACAAACAGCTGAGAAACAATAATAAAAATAAGTATGGTGCCAGTATGCTGGTTTTTTTCAATAAAATACTGGATAGGATAGAAATGTAGTTTGTCTCTTTTATCCGATTATTAATCGAAGTAATAATCCACAGATTAATCGATTATCAAATTAATCGTTAGTTGCAGCCCTAGTTAAAACTCTCCTATGCAAGGCAAAAACCGTTTATCAACAACACCCAGAAACGTCGTCGGCTTCGCTGGGCCTGAGCTCATCTAAGATGGACTGATACAAAGTGGAAAACTGTTCTGTTGTCTGACGAGTCCACATTTCAAATTGTTTTTGGAAACTGTGGACGTCGTGTCCTCCGGACCAAAGAGGAAAAGAACCATCCGGATTGTTATAGGCGCAAAGTTGAAAAGCCAGCATCCGTGATGGTATGGGGGTGTATTAGTGCCCAAGACATGGGTAACTTACACATCTGTGAAGGCACCATTAATGCTGAAAGGTACATACAGGTTTTGGAGCAACATATGTTGCCATCCAAGCAATGTTACCATGGACGCCCCTGCTTATTTCAGCAAGACAATGCCAAGCCACGTGTTACATCAACGTGGCTTCATAGTAAAAGAGTGCGGGTACTAGACTGGCCTGCATGTAGTCCAGACCTGTCTCCCTTTGAAAATGTGTGGCGCATTATGAAGCCTAAAATACCACAACGGAGACCCCCGGACTGTTGAACAACTTAAGCTGTACATCAAGCAAGAATGGGAAAGAATTCCACCTGAGAAGCTTCAAAAATGTGTCTCCTCAGTTCCCAAACGTTTACTGAGCGTTGTTAAAAGGAAAGGCCATGTAACACAGTGGTGAACATGCCCTTTCCCAACTACTTTGGCACGTGTTGCAGCCATGAAATTCTAAGTTAATTATTTGCAAAAAGTGCATACCATTGAATATGAGTTGAAAAGGATTTGCAAATCATTGTATTCCGTTTATATTTACATCTATCACAATTTCCCAACTCATATGGAAACGGGGTTTGTATAAGGCGCACTGGATTATAAGGCGCACTGTCAGCTTTTGAGGAAATTGGAGGTTTTTAGGTGCGCCTTATCATGCGAAAAATACGGCAAACATTTTCTAAATCTTTCTGTGTAAATACCTCATTTCAACATATAGATCTGCAGGTTATAGCTCTGTGCGGCTAATTTATGGGGGAAAAAATTATTCTTCTAAAATTTAGTCGGTGCAGCTTATATACGGGTGCATTCTATAGTCGGGAAAATACGGTATTTGTAAAAAAAAAAAAAGATATTTTAAAAAATACAATAAAAAAAAAGATATATATATATAGTAATAATATATATACATTTATTATTATTTTAATAAATTTTTTTTATTATATATATGTATATATATATATTTTTTTTAATTATTTTGGTTGGTTGCATGAACAATGGCACTCGTGCTCTGATAACCAAGCAAAACAGGAAGTGATCACTAGGGATTATACTTGAAACCGGTTTTCCCGGTTGTTTGATAAGAAAAGAACAGAGTCCTCTGACTCGAATCCCTTTTTGAGATCCGGTACCCGTTATCGAGACCACTATAGTAAAGGAAAAGAGTTGATTCTTTATTCGAATCCCGTCCCGACCAGAAATGCTCCGTGGGACATCACAATAAATGACGTCACGTAGCTCAGTCATTAGGCGCAGATAGCGAAAGCAGGAAAACAATGGACGGGAAAAAGCGCTCCAAGGTGTAATAAAGTTCAAAACAAAAGCTATAATCCATCGAATAACTTTACTGAGAGATTTTAGCAGGGTAAAACACATGACGAACACTTTTACGACCAACCGGAAACATAGCAACGCACCTCCTTTACGGCAGCTGTCGCAACGTTCTTAAAACAACCGCAGCACATACATATATATACAACATATCTCCCTTTTTTAACTTTTGTTTTCCTTTCCTTGTAAACAAAACAAAATCACACTGTAGATGTGTTGTCTGTCTAATTATAAATAATGCAGACGAGGCGTGTTGGCTGAGTTCTTGATGTTTACTTTCACAGCGTGGCAACATGCAACACTTTTCGGGGCTACCGCGCATGCTCGTAACTCCCGTTGCATGCTGGGTAGTGTAGTTGTTATATTCTTTAGCTCATAACATTTTTCCCCCATAAAGAAATAAAGTTAACTCAATGAAGTGTATTTCTTTTTTTAGCTTTAACTTTTCATTTATTAGCATTGTAACCACATTTGCAAAGAACTTTTCCCTTCATAGAATGTTCTTTCAATAAAGAAATAAAGTGCAAAAATGTCAAAGCATCATAACAAACAGTTATGTCAAATAGCAGCAGAAGTGCACTTTTTGGAGAGCTGTATTATTTTCAGTTTTGTGCCCAAGGGACTGATTTTATTTAATACTATATTATTATTTATACACCTATAGTGATCACAGAGACAGGTTGTTTTTGTGTTACTGTATATATTTGTTTCTCTGAAAAATCCCACTTAATATACTTTGGGTAACAACAGTCAATATTTATTTTATTTTATTTTATTTTTTTAGGTGGGTAACAGTCAATATTTATTTATTTATTAGATTTTATTTTTTTATTATATAATAAAAGTGAGCTTTTGTTAAACCAAATATTGTGTGTTTTTTTCCATATACAACAACCTATCTGGACTCGATAAGAGAATCGATAAGGAATCGGTTCGATAAGAGGATTCGATAATGGGCTCGAACTCGATAATTCCTTATCAAACATCATCCCTAGTGATCACTGATCAGTGGGAGTGACACACTAACATCCAATCAAATAAAAGTATCAAGTTTGGTTGCACCATCTTGTGTCGCTGGAAAAGTCACCTCGACACTACGGCGTTTTTTGGAATGTATTTAAAACGAACCGCAGTCCTTAGCTGCGCTCACCTTTTTCTTTTTTTTAAACTCTCGTCTGTTCCCTATTCTGGTATACGAAAACAACACGTGGGAACTAAAGTGCAGTACTGTATAAATAAACTAAATAACAAAATGTGCTTCTTTAAATATTAGTAACTTGGTACAATGATATTTAAATAATAATTACTGCATCACATAAATTCCTTATAATAACAGACCAAATACATGTTACACAGCTGTAACTTCCTGCCACTAAACCTGCAGAAAATAGTTCTCCTCAGGTTTCTGTTTACATTTTGCAGTTTGTTTTTACTTTATGAAGCATTGCTTACATACTCCTTATTTTTGCACCTTCATTTTAAGAGCTTTTTGTTAAGTGTTCAATGTAGGGTTGTCCCGGTACCAAAATGTATTTCGATACTTTTCTAAATAAAGGGGACCACAAAAAATGGCATTATTGTCTTTATTTTTACAGAAAAATCTTAGGGTACATGAAACATATGTTTCTTATTGCAATTTTGTCCTTAAATAAAATAGTGAACATATTAGACAACTTGTCTTTTAGTAGTAAGTAAACAAACAAAGACTCCTAATTAGTCTGCTGACGTATGCAGTAACATATTGTGTCGTTTATAATTCTATCAAAATTATTAAGGACAAGTGGTAGAAAATTAATTATTAATCTACTTGTTCATTTATTGTTAATATCTGCTTACTTACTGTTTTAACATGTTCTATCTACACTTCTGTTCAAATGTAATAATCACTTATTCTTCTGTTGTTTGATACTTGACATTAGTTTTGGATGATACCATAAATTTAGGTATCAATCCGATACCAAGTAGTTACAGGATCATATAATGGTCATAATTTAAGTCCTCATGTGTCCAGGGACGTATTTCATGAGTTTATAAACATAAAATAATTTTTTTTTAAAAGAGAAAAAATATTTTGTGACGATAAAAAATATAGATTTAATCATAGTAGGATCGACTAGATACACGATTGTACTTGGTATCCACTAGGGTTGTGAACGATAAACCGATGCGACCGAGTATTCGATTCAACAAGTGAGCGATTAGATTGCATCGGTAGCAGACTCCTCAATCAATGCAAATAATCCATGAATTCCTATCTGAATCGGTTATAGAGTCATGGATCGGTTATCGCGAGACTTTGCATGAGTTGGCTAGATTACAATATGTGTCAGCGTCTCTAAAACAACGCGAGAGCTGAAGCTACTCGCCAAACGCGGTAGCCGCCTAGCTGGTATTAGCACGAGTGATAAACAAGAGACAACACGGAAAATGAATGTGGAGGAGAACGAAAGCGTCGGTCTGACCGAAGGTGATAATAGTATGAGAAAGATTTTCAACGCATCGATCGGGGAGACAGAAATCCAAAGTGTGGAAAGTTTTTGGGTTTTATAAGAAGGAAGGGAAGCTCGACAGAAGCCATGCTATTTGTAAATTGTGTCGAGCATCGTTGACGTACACTGGCAGCACTACAAATCTCGACCAGCATGCAAAGAGGAAACACGGCCAAGAGTATGGTGAGTTAAAACCCCGTGCCAACAAGCAGGAGTGTGCAGCAAGCAGTAGCACACAGCCAGGGAGCACCATTCCCAACTTATTCGGGCAACTTGGTCACAATTCAGCACGCGCTAAGGTGTTCAAAACACTATATGCTCAGGTTGAAATATTGAATCTTTGTTACCTACCTCTAGTGTTCAAAACTATGCTCAGGCTGAAATATTGCACTTTGTTGTTACTATTCTGTGCTACTTTTACCTCTGGAGTTCCCATCCTACAATTCAGCCAGACTTTTTTTGGTCCATGTCTAAAAATAAATACATTGACATGTGATTTTGTTGTTCTGTTTTTTTTTTGCCAGTGCCATAAAGCCACAATGCTTGGGGATTTGGAGTCTTGAATATTAACCGTCAAATCGAATCGTATCGTTCGGAATCGAACCCAATCGAATCGGTCTGTAATCAAAGGATATCGTTTTTGAATCGAATCGTAACCTGTGTATCTAGATGCATATCGAATCGTTTATCAGAGAGAGATGTGCAACCCTAGTATCCACCCATGGCATTTGTTTACATTGTGTCGCCGGTGATCTATTGTATCCACCTATGGTGTGTAGTGAAGCATGTTTAGCTATTCCTCGTCCTGCAGTGATAATGCTACTTGTAAGAAACTTACTTTATTCGTCGCCATGGAGGCGAGGATTAGTGATTTAGAAGTAGCTAAAACACTGCAGACTGCGGATGGATGTTAGCCGCTAGCTAGCTAGCCATGTCTTAAAGCACCTCTTCCTGAGGGTGTTTCAGTGTTATAACTTCACCTTTATCTTTACTTTTTAGGTCAAAATGCATCCACTCTCCCTTTTCTGTCTACACACTGTGTCTGCTTGTAAGTACTCTGTGTGCGTGCGCTGCTGAACATGCTCCTCTGCTCGTAAAACCAGCAATGCCACGACGTGACGACGTGCCGTCATGCCCGTTAAAAAAAAGAGGGGGGGAACCGGTACTTTTTAGAGGCGGTATAGTACTGAATATGATCCATTAGTATGGCGGTACTATACTAGTACCGGTATACCGTACAACTCTAGTTCAATGTGATTTTACTATTTTGTTGCCATTGTGTGACTGTTTTCCATGCTTGTTTAGACATTTACTTTCTGCCTTGATAGCGGAGGGGATTATAATCAGAGGAAGGTTACATTTGAAATAAAAAGGTTTACATTTAATTAGAGATGTCCGATAATATCGGACTGCCGATATTATCGGACGATAAATGCTTTAAAATGTAATATCGGAAATTATCGGTATCGGTTTCAAAAAGTAAAATGTATGACTTTTTAAAACGCTGCTGTGTACACGGACGTAGGGAGAAGTACAGAGCGCCAGTAAACCTTAAAGGCACTGCCTTTGCGTGCCGGCCCAGTCACATAATATCTACGGCTTTTCACACACACAAGTGAATGCCACGCATACTTGGTCAACAGCCATACAGGTCACACTGAGGGTGGCCGTATAAACAAGTTTAACACTGTTACAAATATGCGCCACACTGTGAACCCACACCAAACAAGAATGACAAACACATTTCAGGAGAACATTCGCACCGTAACACAACATAAACACAACAGAACAAATACCCAGAACCCCTTGCAGCACTAACTCTTCCGGGACGCTACAATATACTCTCAGGGAGAGCAAGTCCCAAATTCCAAGCTGCTGTTTTGAGGCATGTAAAAAAAAATAATGCACTTTGTGACTTCAATAATAAATATGGCAGTGCCATGTTGGCATTTTTTTCCATAACTTGAGTTGATTTATTTTGGAAAACCTTGTTACATTGTTTAATGCAGTGGTTCTCAAATGGGGGTACGCGTACCCCTGGGGGTACTTGAAGGTATGCCAAGGGGTATGTGAGATTTTTTTTAAATGTCTTGTCAAAAAGAACTGTGAAAAGAAATGCAACAATGGAATAATCAGTGTTGACAGCTAGATTTTTTGTGGACATGTTCCATAAATATTGATGTTAAAGATTTCTTTTTTTGTCAAGAAATGTTTAGAATTAAGTTCATGAATCCAGATGGATCTCTATTACAATCCCCAAAGAGGGCACTTTAAGTTGATGATTATTTCTATGTGTAGAAATCTGTATTTATAATTGAATAACTTGTTTATTTTTCAACAAGTTTTTAGTTATTTTTATATCTTTTTTTCCAAATAGTTCAAGAAAGACCACAACAAATGAGCAATATTTTGCACTGTTATACAATTTAATAAATCAGAAACTGATGACATAGTGCTGTGTTTTACTTCTTTATCTCTTTTTTTCAACCAAAAATGCTTTGCTCTGATTAGGGGGTACTTGAATTAAAAAAATGTTCACAGGGGGTAGGTACATCACTGAAAAAAGGTTGAGAACCACTGGTTTAATGCATGCAGCGAGGCATCACAACAAAATTAGGCATAATAATGTGTTAATTCCACGACTGTATATATCGGTATCGGTTGATATCGGAATCGGTAATTAAGAGTTGGACAATATCGGAATATCGGATATCGGCAAAAAAGCAATTATCGGACATCTCTACATTTAATATATTTTTCTCATAAAAATATTAACCATCAATATCGACCGATGTTAAATTGTGATTCAGTTTTCAGCCAAATTGCCCTGCCTCTAACTTTTGTGAGAAGCTGAAAGGTGAGCTGCACGTTGTGTACCTGTAGATGCGTGATGAATGACAGTCTCTGCCGTGGAAAAGGATCACATCCCTCCCACTGACAATGGCCTCCGTACACATCCTTTCCACCGTGCTGCGTTGCCGCGTGGTAAAACACTTTCGACGGCGTCTCAAACCACCTTGTAGGGACAACACCGGGAAATGAGGGACACTTTTTTTTTTTTTTTTCTTCCAAGCAATCCTTCAGTGTCTGCTGTGAATCCTACCGTTTACAGGACTGCCAAAAACATTTGAAGTTCTGTCCTGCTTTCCTGTTCTGCTCCGGCGGTGCTGTGGGGGCTTGCTGTGTTGGGGGGAGATGAGGACTGTTGACATTTGTGGGCTGGGTCGAAGGGGGCGGGGATGGGGTAACAGTAGGCTGGAGAAGACAACACAACATTATGACTAATCCTAAACCAGGGGTGTCCAAACCTTTTTTCCATGGGAAAAAAGGTCAAAACATGCGGGGCCATTTTCATATTCAAATCCATTACAATTAAGATTTTTTTTTAACCTTTAGGACTCCCCTCAAGTTTGGTCACGGGACACAAATGTCAGTAATAAACATTTTAAAAATAAGTCTTCCCCCCCCCCCCCAACGCTTACATCTTTGAATAAACTTCAGATCTGTCCATATTACATTTATTTTAATGTCTTATGCCCTTTATCTTGTTTTTAATGGCAAAAGCACCAAATATGCATCACCCCTCAAAATTTTCAAAGTAATATTTGATGTGAAGTAATTGGAGCTTTAAAGGGGAACTGCACTTTTTTTGGAATTTTTCCTGTCGGTCACAATCATTAATTTTTTTAATTTAGCCTTTATTTAACCAGGTAAAATCCCATTGAGATCAAGGATCTCTTTTCCAAGGGAGACCTGGCCAAGAGGGGAGCAGCAAGGCTACATTAAAAACAGTAAACAACACATAAAACATCAAATTTACAACATTAAAATGTATTATGAAAGACATGACCAGATGGATTTTTTTTTTTGCATTTTAAATACTAAATAAACGTAAATAAAAGTCTGCTTTCAGCCGAGCCAATGGGAAGTGCCAACAATACTCCATTTACATTTGGTGACTTGAATATTAACAAGTATTAGTGCTATTGTTATTATAAGCAGACAAACTATTTATAGCGGCGATCACTTCCTGTGTGTCTACGTTTACATCATGAAGTGGTCTGCTGCTTTCTCGCTTCCTGCAAGTTAATTGCAGATCATAAATCATGCATCTCACCTGAAAAGTAGATCCTAATGACAGCAGACATTGTACAGTAAGTGACGTTTTATTATGTTTATTGGCTCTCATGAAGTCTGCAGTGAGAAATAATCAGTGACGAAGAAAAACAAAAGCCAACATTTTGATGCGTTTTTTTAAATCAATGTGCCGCGTATGCCTTAAATGATCAAAATACGTGAATATTGAATGTCATAAATGGTACTACATTACATGTATACTTACATCATGTGTATAAAATGGAGGTGTTTGGATGTTTTTTTAGGGGCTATATAGGCAGGATTGAACAACTTCCATAGGCTCCACTGTAAGCAGACTTTTGATCACATATTTAATATTTAGAATGCAAAAAAATAATAAAAAATAGCCATCATGTCTTTTATAATGATTGGGAGCTATAGGCAAAATTCCCCCCAAAAAGTGCAATTCCCCTTTTAATAGGTCAATAATTCATAACATTGATTTTAAATTGTTCTTTTTGAGTAATGACAGTTTAAAAAAACATCCCACTATAATTATTTGGGATCCAAAAGGGCCCTACTCATAGAAGTGTTAAAAGTATGTCGTACATCATTTTATTTCAATTTTTTAACTTTCAACATTTAAAACTTTGTTTTATGCCCTTCCTTTTCGTCATAGAAAATATGCAATATTTCCCCCAAAAAATATTTCAAATAATTCATAACATTGATTTTTATTTATTATCATTTTTTGAGCAAAGACAGTTAAAAAAAAAATCTCACTAAAATTTTGGGGGACCCAAAAGTGTTAAAAATAAGTTACTTTTTAAGTCTGTAGCTCAACTAAATATATAGCCATCGACTATAAGTTATTATTATTATTATTTATGTTTTAGTTAGTTTATGCCCTTTTTGTCATAGAAAACTTTAGTGTTTTTATTGCAAACAAAATATTAAATATTTTTCCCCCAAAGCTATTTTTAAAGTTGAATATTTGATGTGGAGTAATTGGAGACTTCAAAAAGTCAGTAAGTCATTCTTTTCATTTTTATGCATTATAATTTTTTGGAGCAATGACAGTTTTAAAGAAAAAAACAGCCTGCATGCCAGCTTTGTGTTATCAGAGTCAACATCGTAACTTTTTTCTGTTTACATTTCATCCGTTTGCTCTTTTATTGTAATATTTTGAAAATGTGCCGCGGGCCGTTAAAAAATGAGCTGTGGGCCTCACTTTGGACACCCCTGTACTAAACCAAATACAACTCGTATTTATTGTAGGCTGAGATGTAACTGAAGCGTTCTTGTGGTTTCAGTTGTTCTCTGAGCGTCTTTGTTCTAGGAGGCGTGTATCAGTGAGAGCCACATGGTCTTAACTGGCCTCGCCTTCTTAACCTCCAAAAAGCAAGCATCCATGTTTATAACGGACATATGGACCAACCGGTGGCACACGTGTCCTAAGGAGTGACTCACCGTTGTGCCGGCGGCCAGCGTGGGCGAGCAGTTCCTCTGCTGAGTGGCGTTCTCGATTGCTACTTTGGCTACGGTGCTGGGGTCAGTTCCCGCCGGCACGGCCACCATGGTGGAGCTGTTGCCGGCGTTGTTGGGGTCGCTGATGGTAATGATCCGCACTCCCACTTTATTGGGGATCCCCGAGGACGGGGTCGCCGCCGTACGATCCTCGTTCTCGGCCGGCCGCTTGAGGCCCCGGGCTTCTGAGGCGACACCGTTTGCAGGGGGGAGGGAGGGATTGGGCAGCAGTTGCTGCCTCAGCACAGGCACGGCGTGGCCCGGCCCCAAAGGTCCGTTTGACAGTTCCGAGGGAGGCCTGGTGCCGACGGTCTGAGGTCCGTTGGCCAGACGCTCGGTCTGCTGGGCTTTGGCAGTGTCCTGCTGCAGGGGAGGACTGGGAGCAGGTGGGGCCGCGCTGTGACTCCTCTCTGTAGGACCCACGTCCCCGTTCCCCAAGTACTGTTTGGAAGCAACGTGATTTGGAATGATTTTGTTGATGACCCCACTGTCACCCCGATCCACGTCACACACCCCGTTGACCAGAGTCTTTTTACAGTCGGGGTTCCCCTCCAAAGGGGCGTCAAGTCCAGGGGAGAGGGCCTGCTTCCCATTAGCAGGGGGACTCTCCCCAGCAGGGCCGTTTCGTGCCCCCTGGGTGTTCCCTGAGTGGTATGGAGGTAGATTAGACTCCATGCACTTCTGACCATTTAGCAGCTTGGCACTGACTCCAACCTCGCCGTTACTGGTTTTCCCCTTGGATGAGTCCCCGCCCGGCAAAGACGAGTTTTCCATCACCTCGATTTTTCGCTCATGAATGTGCAACCCGGTCGCGTCCTTGGCCTCCTCCTCCTTTTGACAGATGATCTTGTCGCCTCGAAGCGGATTCGGCGGCGCCGGTGGCACAGTGGGGGCTTGCTGGGCTGCGGGCGCAGTCGACAAGGGAGGCTGGGGGACGCTCGAGGCCACGGCGCTGACCGCAGCGACGGCCGCGGTCGACGTGGTGAAGCCAGTGTTGGGGACCACAGTAAACGTGACTTGTCCAGTCGCCATGGGGGCCTGGATGATTGTCGCCGGACTGCTCGTTGAGATGAGCTGGCCTGGCAAGAGCTGGACTTGACCGGGAACCAGCTGAACGTTGAGCTGCTGAGGCTGCGGCGAGGGGCCCGGGGTGTTGTAGGCCGCCTGGTAGATGACCTGCGAACTGGGGGCTATCGTGCTGTTGGGAGGGGGCACCTGTGGCGCGGGAAGGATGAGCTTCCCGCCCGGCGTTGAAGGCCCTCGCTTTGGAAGCAGAAGCTGTTTGATCAAGCTGGACTCGGAGGAGGTAGGCTGAGATGGAGGAGTTTGCGGAATCATTTGAAGCGCCGTCTGCTGCTGATGCCTCTTCATGGACAGTGCGTGGCTGACGGTCTGGTTTGAGTGGGACGCAGCAGGTGGGCAGGGGCTGGAAGGGGCTGCAGGCTGCCCTGCTATCTGGATAGTCTGGGCGCCAGGAATGGCAGAAGGGTTGGCGAGAACAATTTGGTGTATAGCGGGGGTGTAGACTGGGTTCTGTTGGGGGCTGGGACTGACTATTACCACACTCTGCGCCTGCTGTTGGGGCTGCTGGTTGGTGGCGGCTGCTGGCACAGCGGTCTGGTTTGGCGCAGGTTTTGGGGCAATATTCTGAAATGTGACACGTGACCCCGTAGAGATGGATGACGCTTGGATGGAAGAGGCGGGTGCAGACGTAGCCACGGCGCACTGAGGCTCCACCTGGGGAGACGCTCCTTGTGGTGCCATAAGGGGAGGGGTTTGAGCCAGGGGCGGGTGCTGGGAGATTGGGGGGCAGACCCCTTGCATCCGGGCCGTAAGTATGTGGCCCTGGGGTACCTGTTGAAATAGCGTGACTGGGGTCCCGGTGGGGAGCATGGGGGAGTGTTGCTGAGCGGCGGCCGGGGCAAAAGGGTTCTGGGGGCTGTGGTTCTGGGAGGTCTGGGCTGGTGTGGGGATCTGAACCACTGGACAGGGCCGGACCTGCTGCACTACGGCCTGCGTATTGGTTGGTATTTGCGCCGGGTTGAGGGTAGAACCCGGTGTCCGTGCCATCTGTGGTGTATTCCCAGGAGGTGCCCCTAATCACACAAACACAGCGGGTTCATTTTCAAGTTATCACACTTCCCGATTGCAGCAGATATGAGCATCATTTTAGATGTCCATACCATTTTTACATGCTTCTAATTCTCTTTTCTACCTGGAGATGGAGCCTGGGAGCCTCCGGGGGCATCATGTCGGACTACAGGAGGGGATGCTGCACCTGGCGTCTGCTGCTGGTAGAATAGTTGAACGGGCAGTGGTATCGACCTTCGCCTTATCCCCACCAGGAGGATGTGAAGTGGCCCACCGGTTTTGGTCTCCTCCTGCCGCCGCATTGTATGATTGGGAAACACAGTCCTGTAACGGCAAGGTTATGTTACTATTTCATATTCCTTGGAGGACACCATCTTCTTCAGTTTAAATATGCACTGGCTGTCCGATGTAAGGTTTGATTAGAGACTGAATAATTCATTTCACCTCAAAAAGGCTTGCAAGTAACCTTGTCAATGTTTTTTTTTTTCCACCGCAAGAACTTTAACAGGAACATTCCCCACTTAACCAGGTAAATAAAGTTCCCCCCATGTTTCCAGCAAAAACTACCCGGGTAGATTTAGTTCCTCAGGAACGATATTTAGTTCCTGGTAGCAAAGGTTCCTGGAAACTTAGCGGGGCCGGGCTGTGCAGTCGACCGCTGATTGGTTGAACACGGTTGGGGCGTTCCTTAAACTTAGTATTCTAAGTTTCAGCAGCCATTACCGTATGCGGGATAGCTCGTTTAAACTACCGTAAATTCAGGACTATATGTCGCTATTTTTTTTACCTACACTTTGAACCCTACGGCTTATAAAACGGTGCAGCTATGGATGTTTCTTCGCTGACAACCATAATGCAAATAGTTAAAAAAAAAAAAAAAAAGAAAACAAGCAAAAACACTGAATAGGTGTGTTATTGTCTGTGCTATGGCGCCATCTTTTGGACAAGTTCACTTACTGCAGGTGCTGGATTGCCCTTCTGTTTAGACTGAGCGTTGAACCGGATGTAGAAGTGCTGTTTGGTCTTCTGGTCATCCATCGCGTTTCTACTCATATGGATTCTTAATTCATGACTCCAAGCAAACATTTGTAAGTTTTACAATATAACTAAGACAATTCTTACTTACTAAAGCGTCCCATGTGTGATGTCTGTAGGAGTGTTTTCATGCATATTTGTATGTGCTATACTAATGTAACCAAGCTAGTGTCGTTGGCATTAGCTAATATGCCAACACGTTTACAAGTGTCTGTGTTAATATTATTAACTTACAATGGCATTCTTTGTGTATTGTTTCAGTTTCACAAATTCCTCAGTAAATTCACCAAAACGTCACCGTGGAGTTATTGAGTCTGTTTAGCTGATTGGAGACTGACTAATTTTAATATTTGGCAGTTTGATAGATGCTTATTTGTCGCCATGAGTGACTCATGCCAGTGACCATGAAGTGTACTTTCCAGAGACCACATTCACAGAATTAACCTCTGTAACCCAATCCAAACAACCTTCCCTCGTCATGGCGCCAAAAAAAAAAAAAGATTTCAACTTGCACAAACACAACCTGCTCACTGAACTTTGTTGATATCATAAAAAAACAGCCAACCAACATAAACATTTCAAAATTATACCTATTTAAATCCATTGCCAGGCATGATGGGAAATTGCAAAAAAAAAAACCCACTCTCCACATTTGTCCATTTTTAGTTGCTTGATATTTCTGATTGATAACAAAACTTTAAGGAGGTTGTCCCCAATATAAAGTTCAAGTCCCAACGATAGTCACACACACACACTAGGTGTGGTGAAATTATCCTCTGCATTTGACCCATCCCCATGTTCACCCCCTGGGAGGTGAGGGGAGCAGTAGGGATGATGTTCGTTAACAAATTATCGAGTTCGAGCCCATTATCGAATCCTCTTATCGAACCGATTCCTTATCGAATCTCTTATCGAATCCAGATAGGTTGTTGTGTGTGCACTGAGTTCCAAAAGCCATAGATGTTATATGACTGGGCCGGCACGCTGTTTATACTGTAGCGTCCAGAAGACGTGCACACCAAGTCTGACGCTCTTTTTAAACTTGTATTGAGCAACCTATACTAACACAGCTCAACTTATCTCGTTCCTTCCACACGCACGTCTATCCTCACTCCTCATTTCGGCAACAACAACGCTTCCTCCTCCTTCGCCAATCACCTTACAGGCGTGCTACGTTCACAACAATGGGAATTCTGAATATCACTCACTCAAGAACACAACATCAACCTTAGCAGGTCGTTACACTATGGAGGAAAAGCGGACGTGACTGAGGACAGCATGCGGCCGTTATAGGGTGAAGGTTTCAGGTGAGAGAGGACGCTAAAGGCACGCCCCAGTGAGCATATAGTGCTGCTATGTGCCTTGTAAATTAAAAAATTGCCGACAAACGCATCACCAACATGGACGAGGTGCCGCTCACTTTCAACATCCCGGTGAAGCACACTGTGGAGAAGAAGGGCACCAGCACGGTAGAGAATCGATACGCAAAACGGGGCAAGAGAAGTGGGCTTTTACTGTTGTGCTAGCTTGCTATGCTAATGGTCAATGAGAATCTGGCGTGTTTGATGGAGAACTTGCCCAGCTGTTCATTTTGGACACAGAAGATGAGGACTTTGATGGATTTGTGGATGAGGACTGATCAAAAAGTAATGTGAGTACATTGATAAATACTTCAATAAAGTACAACCCAACTCAGCTTTGCTCCTGCTGCCTTTTTAAAACGGTGTGCATGCATGCTAGCGTATGTTTTAAGCTAGCGTATGTTTAACCATGCCTGCGCCCAAAAATACGCTGCGCCTTATTCATGCGTTAAATACAGAAATAGCACCCGTAACTGACACGGCGCCTTTTAATACGGTGCGTGCTATGGTCGCGAAAATACGGTATAGCGGCTTCGATAACGGGAACCGGTTCTCAAAAAGGGATTCAAATCCATGGAATCGGTTCTTCTCTTATCGAACAATCGGGAGAACCGGTTTCCAACATCAATCTCTAGTGAGCAGTAGCGTTGGCCGCGCTCGGGAATCATTTTGGTGATTTTTAACCCTCAATTCCAACCCTTGATGCTGAGTGCCAAGCAGGGAGGCAATGGGTCCCATTTGTATAGTCTTTGGTATGACTCGGCCGGGGTAGGAGTTCAACTTTCACATACCGTATTTTTCGGATTTTAATATTTGGCAGTTTGATAGGTATAGCGAAATCGCAGTTTTATTCATAGTTTGGCCGGGGGTGCGACTTATACTCCGGAGCGACTTATGTGTGAAATTATTAACACATTACCGTAAAATATTAAATAATATTATTTATCTCATTCACGGAAGAGACGAAGCAAATGTCAGCAATCGTCACACACACGTCAACCAATAAGAATTCGGCGGGGGCGGGTCATGGCAGAAGTGCATTGTGGGTCATGGGATGCTAACTGCTATATGCTACTGCCGTAGCTATTAAAATGGATCATATCAACATTGGCGGTAACTTATAAAAACTGAGAAGGGCTAAACAAAAATGGCACAGAAAAGATAATCATATACTGCAGATTACAAGCTGGACGTAGTGAAATATGCAGCAGAGAACGGCGATCGAGCAGCAGAAAGAAAGGACGCTAGCGGCGCATACCAGGAGCGACAACGAGGAAGAAGATTTCATGGGATTTAGCGATCAGGAGTGACGGATTGTTTGGTAAATGTATAGCATGTTCTATATGTTATAGTTATTTGAATGACTCTTACCATAATATGTTACGTTAACATACCAGGCACGTTCTCAGTTGGTAATTTATGCCTCATATAATAATAATAATAATAATAATAACAATAATGGATTAGATTTATATAGCGCTTTTCTAGACACTCAAAGCGCTTCACAGAGAAGTGAGAACCCATCATTCATTTTTACAACTCATTCATTCTCTGGTGTGAGCGGCACCGGGGGCAAGGGTGAAGTGTTCTGCCCAAGGACACAACGGCAGCAATTTTGGATGGTAAGAGGCTGGGGGCTAACTTGCAACCCTCAGGTTTCTGGCACGGCCGCTCTACCCACTACGCCATGCCGCACCTAACGTACACTTATTCAGCCTGTTGTTCACTATTCTTTATTTATTTTAAATTGCCTTTCAAATGTCTATTCTTGGTGTTGGATTTTATCAAATAAATTTCCCCCAAAAATGCGACTTACATATGTTTTTTTCCATCTTTATTATGCATTTTCGGCCGGTGAGACATATACTCCGGAGCGACTTATAATCCGAAAAATACGGTACTCCTATTATACAATTCTATTAATAATTATCCATCCTTTATATTATAATATGTACACACATAGGTATAGGCTGTATTCATCAATATATACCATATTTTTCGGAGTATAAGTCCATCTGCCGAAACTGCATAATAAAGAAGGAAAAAAACGCATATAAGTCGCACAGGAGTATAAGTCGCTTTTTTTGGGGAAATGTATTTGATAAAAGCCAACACCAAGAATAGACAATTGAAAGGCAATTTAAAATAAATAAAGAATAGTGAACAACAGGCTGAATAAGTGTATGTTATATGAGGCATAAATAACCAACTGAGAACGTGCCTGGTATGTTAACGTAACATATTATGGTAAGAGTCATTCAAATAACTATAACATATACAAACCCCATTTCCCTATGAGTTGGGAAATTGTGTTAGATGTAACTATAAACGGAATACAATGATTTGCAAATCCTTTTCAACCCATATTCAATTGAATGCACCACAAAGACAAGATATTTGATGTTCAAACCCATAAACTTTTCTTTTTTTTTTTTTGCAAATAATAATTAACTTAGAATTTCATGGCTGCAACACGTGCCAAAGTAGTTGGGAAAGGGCATGTTCACCACTGTGTTACATGGCCTTTCCTTTTAACAACACTCAGTAAACGTTTGGGAACTGAGGAGACACATTTTTGAAGCTTCTCAGGTGGAATTTTTTCCCATTCTTGCTTGATGTACAGCTTAAGTTGTTCAACAGTCCGGGGGTCTCCGTTGTGCTATTTTAGGCTTCATAATGCGGCACACATTTTCAATGGGAGACAGGTCTGGACTACAGGCAGGCCAGTCTAGTACCCGCACTCTTTTACTATGAAGCCACGTTGATGTAACACGTGGCTTGGCATTGTCTTGCTGAAATAAGCAGGGGCGTCCATGGTAACGTTGCTTGGATGGCAACATATGTTGCTCCAAAACCTGTATGTACCTTTCAGCATTAATGGTGCCTTCACAGATGTGTAAGTTACCCATGACTTGGGCACTAATACACCCCCATACCATCACACATGCTGGCTTTTACACTTTGCGCCTATAACAATCCGGATGGTTCTTTTCCTCTTTGGTCCGGAGGACACGAAGTCCACAGTTTCCAAAAACAATTAGAAATGCGGACTCATCAGACCACAGAACACTTTTCCACTTTGTATCAGTCCATCTTAGATGAGCTCAGGCCCAGCGAAGCCGACTGCGTTTCTGAGTGTTGTTGATAAACGGTTTTAGCCTTGCATAGGAGAGTTTTAACTTGCACTTACAGATGTAGCGACCAACTGTAGTTACTGACAGTGGGTTTTTGAAGTGTTACTGAGCCCATGTGGTGATATCCTTTACACACTGATGTTGCTTGTTGATGTAGTACAGCCTGAGGGATCGAAGGTCACAGGCTTAGCTGCTTACGTGCAGTGATTTCTCCAGATTCTCTGAACCCTTTGATGATATTACGGAGCGTAGATGGTGAAATCCCTAAATTCCTTGCAATAGCTGGTTGAGAAAGGTTTTTCTTAAACTGTTCAACAATTTGCTCACGCATTTGTTGACAAAGTGGTGACCCTCGCCCCATCCTTGTTTGTGAATGACTGAGCAGATTTATACCCAATCATGGCACCCACCTGTTCCCAATTTGCCTGTTCACCTGTGGGATGTTCCAAATAAGTGTTTGATGAGCATTCCTCAACTTTATCAGTATTTATTGCCACCTTTCCCAACTTATTTGTCACGTGTTGCTGGCATCAAATTCTAAAGTTAATGATTATTTGCAAAAAAAAAAAAAGTTTATCAGCTTGAACATCAAATATGTTGTCTTTGTAGCTTATTCAACTGAATATGGGTTGAAAAGGATTTACAAATCATTGTATTCCGTTTATATTTACATCTAACACAATTTCCCAACTCATATGGAAACGGGGTATGTATATGTTTTTTTCCTTCTTTATTATGCATTTTCGGCCGGTGCGACGTATACTCCGGAGCGACTTATAATCCGAAAAATACGGTACTCCTATTATTCAATTCTATTAATAATTATCCATCCTTTATATTATTATAATATGTACACACATAGGTATAGGCTGTATTAATCAATATATACCGTATTTTTCGGAGTATAAGTCGCACCTGCTGTAACTGCATAATAAAGAAGGAAAAAAACATATATAAGTTGCACTGGAGTATAAATCGCTTTTTTTGGGGAAATGTATTTGATAAAACCCAACACCAAGAATAGACATTTGAAAGGCAATTTAAAATAAATAAAGAATAGTGAACAACAGGCTGAATAAGTGTACGTTATATGAGGCATAAATAACCAACTGAGAAGGTGCCTGGTATGTTAACGTAACATATTATGGTAAGAGTCATTCAAATAACTATAACATATAGAACATGCTATACGTTTACCAAACAATCTGTCACTCCTAATCGCTAAATCCCATGAAATCTTATAGGTCTAGTCTCTTACGTGAATGAGCTAAACAATATTATTTGATATTTTACGGTAATGTGTTAATAATTTCACACATAAGTCGCTCCTGAGTATAAGTCGCACCCCCGGCCAAACTATGAAAAAAACTGCGACTTATAGTCCGAAAAATACGGTACATGAATTAATACACACCCACCCACAGAGTTATCTTGCATGCAGATAGACCATAAGGACTCGCCTGACCCTCATGAATTCATCATTTACTGTGGGGGGGTTAAGAAGACTGACCGTAGACATTTGAGGAAGCCGGTTGAGTTCAAGATGTTACTTCTTCCCATTTTGCTGCACGTGGCCAGGTACTCCGAGTACATGTCTGACCGGGATACCGAGCCCTCTGTGTTCGTCTCAAAGTGTGCGTTGAGCCTGTGGAATGTCATTCCATTTTAGAGGCGGAGCCAGCAAACTTCAGTATACTACAACAATTGAACAAAGACCAGTCTCTCTTACCATTGCAGTGTAAATTTCTCTCCGTCGAGTTCGACGATGCCAGGCGGCGGTTGTGTGGACTGAACGGTCGCCTTCGTTGCTGAGGAGCAGAAAGCAAAACATTTGGTGACGACTGAGTTGTAAACAAACTAATGCCTTTACATGAGTGCTGCAGCACTGAACCACAAGTCATGTAATCATTTCCACGCTCATGCATAATGACATTTGCATCTTCATTGCAAACATAGATATTATTATAAATCACATGTGTCAAACTCAAGGCCCGCCACCTCATTTTATGTGGCCCGCAAAGGCCTGGAATTACCATGCGTCTATTTGTTTCTAAATGTAGTCAACTTTCTATTTTGACATTAAAAAAAATACATGTACTGTATGCAACATCATATATTTTAAACTTAATCTAATATTACAACAAGTATTATAATATCAAACATTCCAAACATCAAAATAAGTACTTAAACATCTCTTTGACTTATAATTTTGAAGCAACTTATCCATGAAATTCTACAATATAAAAATTATTTTTCGGTAAAAAACTGGTAGCTCAGTTGCAAGAATTTTACCGTAAAAACTGTGTAATATTGTTTTGCCATTTACAATAATATACTGTAAAAACATCAACCGTAGACTTGACCGAGAAACAGTGGTACTGTTTTCCAATTCACATTTACAGTATACATCAGACCTGGGCAATTATTTTGACTGGGGGGGCCAAATTTAGAGAAAGAAATGTGTCTGAGGGCCGGTATATCTATTTTTAGGAACACTAATACAAAACCTCACAATAATGTCTGATTGAATGCTAAAAACGTTTTGACAGACCGCCTTAAAAAACGGAATGGAATTTTAAATTTTTCTATGAACGATAAAACACTGAATATTGACAACATCTGAACTTTGTTGTGAAAATCTTCTTCCACGTCTGTCCCTGACACCATACTTGCGAACCTTGAGACCTCCAATATCGGGAGGTGGTGGTGGTGGTGGTGGTGGTGGGGGGGGGGGGGGGGGGGGGGCTGTATATTTACAGCTAGAATTCACCAACTCAAGCATTTCATATATATATACCGTATATTACCAAATAGACGCCCTTGTGCAAATAGACGCCCTTGTCCTAATAGTCGCCCGGGGTCTGAGCCCATTTTGTGAATTAACAGCCTCTTCCTAATAAACGCCTATGTCCAAATAGCCGCCCATGGGCTGTTATTTGCATAATTTAGATTAAAATCATATTGATTTAATTTTCATTAAACCCAATTTATAAGCTAAAAGGAAAAGCAAAGGTGCAATAATTCTGGTCATTACGGTAACAGCAGACGTCACGTGGGGATTCTGGGTAATCAACATATTGCAATAGGTCACCGCATATAGCGTAACACACAACAAACCCACGAGGAAAAGTTTCAACATGGCAAGCAACAGTAGCAGTGAGTTGAATGAACAGGATACCGGTACACCACAACTGATGGACGGGAATACTTTAAGGGGGAAGAAGAGAACGTTTGACTTGACTTAAAGTTCAAGCTAGCGATTGTGAAGTATGCGGAGCAGAATTCTGATTTGGCAGCGGCCAGGCAGTTTAACGTTGACCCAAAACGTGTACGAGAATGGAAACAAAAAAAGGGAGAACTACTATCTCTGTCGGCAATCGATGGAAAACGCCCCCCCCCC
Source organism: Entelurus aequoreus (assembly GCF_033978785.1). NCBI lineage: Eukaryota > Metazoa > Chordata > Actinopteri > Syngnathiformes > Syngnathidae > Entelurus > Entelurus aequoreus. Next base: position 56,857,113 of record NC_084742.1, on the reverse strand, counting down.
CCCCGGATGGAGGTAGGAAGAAAGTGAGCGACGAGCTAGATGCTAATTTGTGTCAGTGGATACATCACGTGCGTGGACTGAACCACCGTGTGTCCCGCAAAATGATCAGCATTAAGGCAAAGGAGTTGTATGTCACCGCGAGTGACACCGGGGTGGTGTTTGGTGCAACAAGTGGCTGGCTTAATGGTGTGTGTGTGTGTGTGTGTGTGTGTGTGTGTGTGTGTGTGTGTGTGTGTGTGTGTGTGTGTGTGTGTGTGTGTGTGTGTGTGTGTGTCCGTGTTGCAAACAGTAGCCATAGCTGAATGTTGCTTTCTGGTATCCTACAAGGTGTGTGGGCTGACGGTGGCAGCTGATGGGAGTGAGGACCAGCTCATTTACTGCTTCAAGGAGGGACAGCCATGTCAGGCAGGCAGAGAGATGCTGTTGAGGGCTAGACAGCAGGCTGCTGCTGTGCTTCAGGAAGAGGAGGAGAGTGATGAGGAACAGCAGTTCCTCAATGAACTTGTAATTGAAAAGGAGGATGATGATGAGGGGGGTGAGGGAGAGGAGGAGGAGGAGGATGATGAGTGGGGTTGAGTTGTATTTGGGGTTGCATTTGCTGCAGTATTATTGTTTTGATGGTTTTATAGAGTACTTGGTACCATAATTGTATTTTTCCTGTATGCTGCTTTATTTAAAACTTGGAGTACTGTAGCCTTTATTTTATGTAAGTGACAGTATTATTGTTCTGTTTTGATGGTGTGTTTTTTAATACTTGAGTACTTGGTACCATAATTTAATTTTTCCCGGTAGGCTGCTTTATTTAAAAAGTGTATTTATTTTTAGTATTGGTAGTCTATTTGACAATTGTTGCAGTACTGCCATGTTGAGGCCTTGTTGATCTCTTGTCTTTTGATAGTCTTGTTTTTTTGTTTGTATGTTTACAATAGCTTTTACATTTAAAATTGTTTGTACGAAAAAAAAATACTGGACAGTAACCATTGTAACCAAATAATGGCCTGGTGCAGGCTGGTGCAAAAATAAATAAAAGCCTTGTGCAAATAACCGCCCATGTCCTAATAGCCGCCCGGGGTCTGACCCCATTTTGTAAAATAAACGCCCGGGCTACTATTTGGTAATATACGGTATATATATATATATATATATATATATATATATATATATATATATATATATATATATATATATATATATATATATATATATATATATATATATATATATATATACTTGACTTTCAGTGAATTCTAGCTATATATATATATATATATTTATATATATTTATTTTATTATATATATAAATAAAAGAAATACTTGAATTTTAGTGTTCATTTATTTACACATATACACACACAACACTCATCTACTCATTGTTGTACTTGAAAGTACAATGCTTTGTTAAGGGTTGAATTGGCCATCCTCTTTCTATTCTCTGTGACTATTTTTCTAACCATGCTGAACACCCTCTCTGATGATGCATTGCTGTGTGGCACGCACAAAAGTGCTTTCATCAAATGCACGAGAGTGTGGAATCTTCCATCTCTCCCTAGCATGGCCCAAAACTTTGTCCAGTTTACATCTGCTGTGACAACTAGAAACACACGAGCCTCCACCAGGGGGCATTGTAGCGTACCCAGATGTAAAACCTCTTTTGCACAATCAGCCTTTTCATATAAAGCCATAAAGGAATGGAACGACCTCACAACAAACTTGAAAAGTCTAACAGATTACTCTTCATTCACAATTGAAGTTAAAAAGTGGCTTTGGAGCAATTAAAGCTGCTCACACGGTCACTAAGATGGGCATTATGTTTGACACATCAACCTAATGTAAATGTGTATTATATTTATCCATGAGAGCATTTTTTATTGTAAATTGTGAGGTGTGTCTGTTAAAATCATGGTTGTTTTTACAAATGATGACAGATGTGAACAAAAGCATGTATTGTCTTTGTGTGATGATGTAAATGAGGTGTGGTTGTATTGTATATTAAGTATGTGTCCATGAAAGGGCATTTTATGACTTTTTTCTTAATACTTGTGTATGATTTTACTGTCATAATTTTATTGCATGATTTTTGTATCCCTTTAATTTAGGTAGCCAGGGACTGCAGATGGAAATTAGCTATTTAGCTATAATCTGGTACAGAACATATCTGTCTTTAAACTTAATGTTTCTGTACATTGTCCCTTCAAATAAAGACTAAACTAAAACCGGTCAATCCTTGCTTTCTGGGGAAGATCTTCCCTGGCAAGCAATTGGTACTCAGTACTTGTACCTGGAGGCTGGTCAGGTCCAATCGCAGCTGCGGCAGACTTTTTTTTTTTGGGGCGTGGCCTCCAGCTCCGGCTGAATACCGAGAGTTTGTCGGGAGAAAATCTCTGTCGGGAGGTTGTCGGGAGAGGCGCTGAATATCGGGATTCTCCCGCTAAAAACGGGAGGGTTGGCAAGTATGCCTGACACCCACATTTCAGGCTGACACTGTGGAAACGCTCCCCACCCACACTGCTTGGTGCCTCGTCTGATCTGCTGTGACTTGGATAACCATAGTAACTAATTAACTACCCTAGTAACTAGTAAATCATGCAAAAGCGCAGATTCCAACTATTGAAATACTTTGTATAGTTCAAGACTTACGGTCATTTGAAAACATCACTGCACATCATAATGGCAAAGCTACAGTTTCCATCTTAAAGATCTAAAAAAATTATTTGGGAATGTACGGCGGGCCAGATTGAAAATCTTAATGGGCCTTAATTTGCCCAGGTCTGGTATACATTGTAAAAAACATGGCAACATTTCGGCAGCTAAACTTTACTCTAAAATCTACATGTTTTTCTTACAGTGTACGTAAAAATATATAACAAATAATTGTGTAATGAAGCAATTTAAAGGCCTACTGAAATGATTTTTTTTTATTTAAACGAGGATAGCAGATCTATTCTATGTGTCATACTTGATCATTTCGCGATATTGCCATATTTTTGCTGAAAGGATTTAGTATAGAACAACGACGATAAAGATCGCAACTTTTGGTATCTGATTTTAAAAAAAAGGCTTGCCCCTACCGGAAGTAGCGTGACGTAGTCAATTGAACATTTCCGCAAAGTTCCCTATTGTTTACAATGATGGCCGCCAGAAGTGAGAGCAATTCGGACCGAGAAAGCGACGATTTCCCCATTAATTTGAGCGAGGATGAAAGATTTGTGGATGAAGAAAGTGCAAGTGAAGGACTAGTGGGGAGTGGAAGCGATTCAGATAGGGAAGATGCTGTGAGAGCCGGGGGTGACCTGATATTCAGCTGGGAATGACTACAACAGTAAATAAACACAAGACATATTTATACTCTACTAGCCACAACACAACCAGGCTTATATTTAATATGCCACAAATTAATCCCGCATAAAAACACCTAGGTGTTTGTTATGCTAGCTCCTAGCTCGAGCGGGTTATATGGACGGGATCCCGTCCATATAACCCGCAAATACAATTCAAACGGGCAGCACGGTGGGAGAGGGGTTAGTGCGTCTGCCTCACAATACGAAGGTCCTGAGTAGTCATGAGATCAATCCCGGCCTCGGGATCTTTCTGTGTGGAGTTTGCATGTTCTCCCCGTGACTGCGTGGGTTCCCTCCGGGTACTCCGGCTTCCTCCCACCTCCAAAGACATGCACCTGGGGATAGGTTGATTGGCAACAATAAATTGGCCCTAGTGTGTGAATGTGAGTGTGAATGTTGTCTGTCTATCTGTGTTGGCCCTGCGATGAGGTGGCGACTTGTCCAGGGTGTACCCCGCCTTCCGCCCGATTGTAGCTGAGATAGGCTCCAGCGCCCCCCGCGACCCCGAAGGGAATAAGCGGTAGAAAATGGATGGATGGATACAATTCAAACACCTGCACAACACACACACTCACTCAGCTCAAAGGACCGTTCACCTAACCCAAGGTTCATAAAGCTTATATGTTTAACCAAAGTTACGTACGTGACACGCACGTACAGGCAAGCGATCAAATGTTGGAAGCGCGCGGGTGGGACCTGATATTCAGCTGGGAATGACTACAACAGTAAATAAACACAAGACATATATATACTCTATTAGCCACAACACAACCAGGCTTATATTTAATATGCCACAAATTAATCCCGCATAAAAACACCTAGGTGTTTGTTATGCTAGCTCCTAGCTACTAGCTAGTTATAGCTCGAGCGGGTTATATGGACGGGATCCCGTCTATATAACCCGCAAATACAATTCAAACACCTGCACAACACACACTCACTCAGCCCAAAGGACCGTTCACCTAACCCAAGGTTCATAAAGCTTATATATTTAACCAAAGTTACGTATGTGACACGCACGTACGGGAAAGCGATCAAATGTTTGGAAGCGCAGCTGCGTACTCACGGTATCGCGTCTGCGTCTGTGTATCCAAATCAAAGTCTTCCTGGTAAGAGTCTCTGTTGTCCGAGTTTTCCGATCTTGACTGCATCTTTCGGGAATGTAAACAATGAAACACCGGCTGTGTTGTGTTGCTGACTTCCCTCGCAAAATACTCTGCTTCACAGCGACAACTTTCTTCTTTGCTTGCTCAGCTTCTTTCTCCATAATGCAATGAACAAATTGCAACAGATTCACCAACACAGATGTCCAGAATACTGTGGAATAATGAGATGAAAACAGAGCTATTTCGTATTGGCTTCAATGGGGAGCCATACCTCTGTTAAACTGGCTACGTCACGCCCATACGTCATCCTCCAAAGGCATTTTCAACCGGAAGTTTAGCGGGAAATTTAAATTTGCACTTTATAAGTTAACCCGGCCATATTGGCATGTGTTGCAATGTTCAGATTTCATCATTGATATATAAACTATCAGACTGCGTGGTCGGTAGTAGTGGGTTTCAGTAGGCCTTTAAAATGTATATATTATTCACTGTTACAAGTGGCCCTCTGAGGGCAGCCATGACTGCCATGTGGCCCCCAATGAAAATGGGTTTGACACCCCTGTTACAAATAGTGACAGTCTGGGTCGTCACTGGCAAACCGCAGGGAATTTGGTCTGCATGACTTTAAAATCAGATTATTACAAATCCCACAGGACTTAAAACATTAAAGTGGTGGCTTCTTAGTCATTGCGCAACACATTTCCTGCACTCACCAGTAGATGTTGCCCCTTGCACGACCGCAGGTACCTGCTCCACCAGCTGCGGTCGAACCTCTGTTGCCTGTTCGGCGTTGGCCTGGTGCTCGATCAACCGCACCGCTGTGAGCGCATCCGGTCCGAATGTGTGAAGGTCCACAGATACTAACCTCACTAACAGGTCTGAAGAGACACCACACACGAGTCAGTACAAAAACAGATTATTTAGAAACATCACATCTATTTAGCAGATCAAACATCTTATCAAGAACTACATTCTAAATAGTTGCAGGGTCGACAGGGAAGGATTTGGGCTTGAGTGGGACAAAACTTGGCAAGCATACAAACCACCAAGAGTCTAAGATTTTAAACCTTCTGTTCGATAAAGCGGAATGATCATTATTGCGAAACTGGCTCATTAAAGGGGAGCTGCACTTACTTGGGGGGTATTAAAACCCTCTAAAAACATCCAAAAAGTGCCAACAATACTCCATTTACACGTTGTGACCTGATTGTTAGCAATATTGTTATTATAAGCTTTAACGCAGAGGAACTACTTTTAGTGATCACAGAGAGCTAACTAGCTTATGCTGCTATATTGAAATATTGAGATGCTGCATCGCCTCTGAGTTGGTGAAAGTTAATTCTAGATTATAAATAATGCGTCTCACCTGGCCAGAAAGACAGTTTTTTGTAACCCTTTGTGAGGAATATGATGAATTGTTGATGTAAAGGGGAATATATAAACGTCCCATCAGTCTTTATCCCAGTTAGAGCAGACATTGTACAGTAAGTGATTGTTTTATTATGTTGGTATATCTTGTTTAGCACTTAGCAAAACTTCTACATGATGCTTAGTGTTTGACTAAAGCTGCATCTGTTTAGCACACAGCTTCTAAAACTTGTAGATCATCCTCCTTACATTCAGGATCAAAAATAGAAGAATCTGGATCATCATTTGTCCCAAAGTAGCCCTTGTCTCTCATCAAGTCTGCCATGATTACTGTATTTTTCGGACTATAAGTCGCAGTTTTTTTCATAGTTTGGCCAGGGGTGCGACTTATACTCAGGAGCGACTTATGTGTGAAATTATTAACACATTACCGTAAAATATCAAATATATTATTTAGCTCATTCACATAAGAGACTAGACGTATAAGATTTCATGGGATTTAGCGATTAGGAGTGACAGATTGTTTGGTAAACGTATAGCATGTTCTATATGTTATAGTTATTTGAATGACTCTTACCATAATATGTTACGTTAACATACCAGGCACCTTCTCACTTGGTTATTTATGCGTCATACAACGTACACTTATTCAGCCTGTGGTTCACTATTCTTTATTTATTTTAAATTGCCTTTTAAATGTCTATTCTTGGTGTTGGGTTTCATCAAATAAATTTCCCCCAAAAATGCGACTTATACTCCAGTGCGACTTATATATATGTTTTTTCCCTTCTTTATTATGCATTTTCGGCCGGTGCGACTTATACTCCGAAAAATACGGTAGTAGTCTTCTTGTTGTTGTTGTTGTTGAAGGCAAAGTGAACGTTGTGATGCGTCTGTGACATTATGTATGCTTACAATGAGCGAAATGTGTAGATATTACATGTTGGGGTGTCAAAAAAAAAGGAAAATATTTTTGAATGAATCGCGATTCTTATGTCTAACAATTCTTAATAGATTAAAAAATAAAATAAAAAATAGATTTAGAAATGTTTTCCCTAAAATTAATAAAAACCTTATTAATTTTTCTGTATTTTTTAAAAACTTTTTTTAAAGACAAAACCAGTTTTCTTTTAAGTAATATAAAAATGTATCACAGCTGCTTGTTTTATGGAAGAATGTACAGTAGTTAATCATAGAACTGGCACCCAATCTTAATAAAACAGTATTGATTTTTAATCGAGTATCGTTTTGAATCAAGAATCGATTGTGAATCAAATTGTTACCCCCAAGAATCGAATCGAATGTTGCCCAAAGATTCACAGCCCTAATACACACTTTTATATATATATATATATATATATATACATACACACACACACACTTATAGCGGGTATATAAATAGGGATGATGGAGATATTTGGATGTTTATTTAAAGCGCTTTATAGGGGGAATAGAGCAACTCCAATCGGATCTATTGTTAGCTGACGCTTGTCAGTGTTAATTTACGATTTAGAATGTCTCTTGTCTCACATAAGAAGACATTCCAACAAGTGCATTTCCCCTTTAAACAAACTTTCCGGTGTTCTCCCAAGTTTGATTTTGGATTTGGACCAGGAATGTTTGAGGATTCCTACCTATACTATGGTCGACCGAGGCCATCTTGGTGCAGGGAACCTCTCCAAGCTGAGCCAACAGGTACAACACCTCCAAAGAGGCCATCAGGAGCATGAGGTCGGGCAGGGTGAGGAGCATCATGACCTCCCTGTACGAGTCCTGGTCCACATACTCGCAGATGAGCACGCCGTTGTCCTCGGCTTTGCTGAGGTTGCCCAGGATCTCCATGGCTAAAACGACGAAAGGAGAAGATGCTTAGTTGCCTGGGCCACAAGGGATTTATGTGAGTGAGTGTGGACGATGCTGCTGTTGGAAGCCTCACCTCTCATTTTGAGAAAGCGGTCTCTGGACATTAAGCATTTGGTGATGGTGTGAAAAATCAGATGAGTCATCCGAAAGTCAACAGGATCAAGCTGAAGCTGTAATAAAAAATAAAAAAAAGACTCAATTATTATGTTAAGTGACGTCAGCAGAGGAGGGGTACGTTCACCTGAAGAACAGCATGGAACCAAAACATAACTAAGAGTGTTAGTGTGAAATGACAAATCTGACTCATAAACAAAGCAACTTCATTAGCATTCATCGCTGCTATATGCTGTTTGCAACAAAGAAGCACGCTTTAATGCGTACTATGGATGCAAAAATTGCCCATCTAGTTACTGTCGACAGTCTTAACTGATCACATCAGAGGCCATTTGCATATATTTTCAAGAAATAGCATTTTAATAAGGAGTCACGTCCCCGCAGAGCAATATATTAACATACATAAAGTTTATACTGAAGGGCCTGCCAACTACTTTCATTATTTGTTCTTAAAGCATGCAGATGAAACAGATTTTATGTTTTTGTTTCCATCACACAGAGCATTACTTATTCATAAATTGGTCGGGTTTTGGGGGACAATACTGCAAATAATATACAGCTAAGTATCAGACGTTAACGCTGCTAATTCTCATACACTGCAAAAAGTCAGTGCTCAAAAACAAGGAAAAAAATACAAAAATTAGGGGTATTTTACTTGAACTAAGGAAAATTATCTGCCAATAGAACAAGAAAATATGGCTTGTCAAGACTTTCCGAAACAAGTAAAATTAGCTAACCTCATCCATCCATCCATCCATTTCCTACCGCTTATTCCCTTTGGGGTCGCGGGGTAGCTAACCTCAATGAACCCCAAAATACCTTAAAATAAGTATATTCTCACTAATAACAAGTGCACTTTTCTTGATAGAAAAAACAATAAGACTTTTTTTGTCAGTATGTTGAAAAATATTCTTAAATTAAGTAAATGCTAGTGCCATTATCTTGACATAATGATATGCACTCGGCATTACATTTCTTGAAACCAGCAAACTTATACCAAAAACTACTTTATTTTTCATAATGGAAAGGCAACAAGGCAACCGCTTGTTACTCTCGGGGTCTACTAGCCGCTTAGGCAAATCATATTGTCTAAAAAAGCATTTTCCCATCGATAACATGACATCATCGCGCCAAGTGCGTACTCTTTCAGTCAATTAGTGCCAATTTTTTTTATTGTAATTTTGAAGAATTTATCTGAAAGTGCATGAACTTTTTCTGTTCAAAATTGTTTGAAATGTCAAATGTTTAAATATTTACTGTACTGTGCCAACTGTACTACAATAAGAGTACATCTTTTCTATTGTTTCATTGAAAATAAAACAGCAAAGTCCATTTGGCTGTCATCTGTTTTAATTATGAGACACAATTGTGTGAAAGTCATGATTTTTTATTTCATGCTTGAAATAAGAAATTATTACTTTGAAAAGGCAGTTTTATACTTGTGAGTGTTGATGACACAGCTTTGCAACAGTTGATATTCTAGTTTCAAGCATGTTTTACTCAATATAGGTCATAAAATCTCAGCAACAAGCTGTAATATCTTACTGAGATCATTTAGGACCAAAACACTTAAAGGCCTACTGAAAGCCACTACTACCGACCACGCAGTCTGATAGTTTATATACAGTGTTGGGTTAGTTACTGAAAACCAGTAACTAGTTACAATTACTAGTTACTTTATTTCAAAAGTAACTCAGTTACTAACTCAGTTACTTACACCAAAAAGTAATGCGTTACTGTGAAAAGTAACTATTTAGTTACTTCTTTTTCAACCCCCTTTTTTTAAGGCTCCCATTAATGCCCTTTTAGCCTTCATTTCAGTACTGTTATTGCACTGGAGAATAATACAATCTGTTGATCAACTTGACATGCATTTGCATCACTGAACTCAGAAAGCAATGCGGTCTACATACAACACACAAAGACAAAGATATGTTTCAAAGGGCCAATTTATTTCAGGCCAGAAAAAATTGACAAAACTATTTTAAATAGCTGCAACATAATGGCACTTTAACTTTAACTCTAAGTAGATAGGATCTTTGATCCAAGACACAACTTACATTTAACTAAAATGTTATTTTCTTTGTGCTCGACAAAAGAAAAGCATTGAGAATGTCTCCATGTTAAAAATCTCGACTTCTGGCTTCGCCATGTCTTGTTAGTTGTTATGAGAGTAGCGTATGTGTGTGTGTGTGGCCCTTTAAGATATGACAGCATGAGAGGTGAGTGACGTCAGTGAGTGAGTGGGCGAGAGAGGTGAGGGAGCGGCGACAGTGAGTGTGTGTAGGTGCTCTAGCTTGGTGGATGGCTGCGTGCAATAAAGTCACAAAGTTGCAACAAACCGCCGGGCTCGTCATTCACCCTCAGCTGTAAAGACCCTCTTCCGGGTAAAGTGAAAGTTGTTAGACCCGAAGTACGGCTCTGGAGGAACGTCTCCCCTGCGGGGAGGCGTGCTTTCTGTGGGTGGGGGAAAGCACGCCTCTTCTTTTCCACCGGAGCGCTCCAATAAAACACACTCAGATCTTCAGTTTCTAGCCGATACTACATAAAAAATAACGTAAAATAACGCAGTAATGCATCATGCAGTAACGGTAACTGAGTTACTGTATATAAAAAAATAACGCGTTAGATTACTAATTACCGCCGAAACTAACGGCGTTACAGTAACGCGTTACTTAGTAACGCGTTAGTCCCAACACTGTTTATATATCAATGATGAAATCTTAACATTGCAACACATGCCAATACGGCCGGGTTAACTTATAAAGTGCAATTTTAAATTTCCGGCGAAACTTCTGGTTGAAAACGTCTATGTATGATGACGTTTGCGCGTGACGTCGATGGTTGAAACGGAAGTATTGGGACACATTGTATCCCAATACAAACAGCTCTGTTTTCATCGCAAAATTCCACAGTATTCTGGACATCTGTGTTGGTGAATCTTTTGCAATTTGTTTAATGAACAATGAAGACTGCAAAGAAGAAAGTTGTAGGTGGGATCGGTGTATTAGCGGTTGGCTGCAGCAACACAACCAGGAGGACTTTGACTTGGCTAACAGACGCGCTATCCAACGCTAGCCGCCGACCGCATCGATGATCGGGTGAAGTCCTTCGTCGCGCTGTCGATCGCTGGAACGCAGGTGAGCACGGGTGTTGATGAGCTGATGAGGGTTGGCGTAAGTGGAGCGCTAATGTTTTTATCATAGCTCTGACGAGGTCCCGTAGCTAAGTTAGCTTTAATGGCGTCATTAGCAACAGCATTGCTAGGCTTCGACAGGCGGCACAGCATTAACCGTGTAGTTACAGGTCCAGTGTTTGGTTCGGTGTCTCTGATAGTAGTATGGTTGATCTGCTGTCTATCCTTCCAGTCAGGGGCTTATTTATTTTGTTTCTATCTGAATTTAAGCACGATGCTATCACGTTAGCTCCGTAGCTAAAGTGCTTCACCGATGTATTGTCGTGGAGATAAAAGTCACTGTGAATGTCCATTTCGCGTACTCGACTCTCATTTTCAAGAGGATATAGTATCCGAGGTGGTTTAAAATACAAATCCGTGATCCACAATAGAAAAAGGAGAAAGTGTGGAATCCAATGAGCCCTTTTACTAAGTTACGGTCAGAGCGAAAAAAGATACGTCCTGCACTGCACTCTAGTCCTTCACTCTCACGTTCCTCATCCACAAATCTTTCATCCTCGCTCAAATTAATGGGGTAATCGTCGCTTTCTCGGTCCGAATCACTCTCGCTGCTGGTGTAAACAATGGGGAAATGTGAGGAGCCCTTCAACCTGCGACGTCACGCTACTTCCGGTACAGGCAAGGCTTTTTTTTATCAGCAACCAAAAGTTGCGAACTTTATCGTCGATGTTCTCTACTAAATCCTTTCAGCAAAAATATGGCAATATTGCGAAATGATCAAGTATGACACATAGAATGGACCTGCTATCCCCGTTTAAATAAAAAAAATCATTTCAGTAGGCCTTTAAAACAAGTAAAACACTATCATAAAATCTGCTTAGTGAGAAGAATGATCTTATCAGACAGAAAATAAGCAAATATAACTCTTATTTGAGATATTTATTCTTACTTAAATTCAGTTTTTGCAGTGTAGTAAAATACAGTATTACTTGTATTCCAACACACAGTGGTGTGCCGTCAGGGCCAGCAAGACCTTCTCTGCACATAACCAGAAATCATGATCATAATTAAAGATAAAAGTAATGTTTAATTTACTTTCCCTAAATTTCTAAAAGTATTCATATTCTCTTCATGTCATATTATGCTCCTTCCAGTGCTGTTGTTTTTAGGTTAGAGTTTTTATCCAATCAGAATTCAGCTAGCTTATGTTGCCATGCTGCACAAATTCTGCCCAGGGCCTTCAGAATCAACAATGTGGGCATCTGTGCACTGTAAGTGAACGAACACATACAGTTCATGGATAATTGCCATAGCCAATCAGATCACGAGTTGTTGTCAGTCAGGCCTTCTAGCTGGCCTCACGTTGAACGTGACATTTACGCGTCATGTGATAACAAGTTGCGAAAACAGGCCAAATGGCCCATAGAAAGCCACAGAAAACTCACCGGTACTCACAAAGAAGAACAAAACGTTGATTAGGTGGCAGATAAATATTTGCAAGGCCATTTTCAAGAAGGATACTTAAGCGAAACTAGATCTTGTGAGACGAGGTCGGCCGACACCCGAAGCTATTTTGGCGGTGAAATGGTTTGCCCGCCACTTTCACACGATTCAACCAACTAAGACCAACTACGAGCGGTACCACTGGCTTATACGACGTCGAATGGGTGCTACAAATTGTGAGTTCAAATATTTTATTTCTTAATTTTTTTCATGCTTCATTTGTTTTATACAATTATTTTAATTTTGACAGTATCACGTCAGATGTGTTATTTGCTGAAGCGGGTTTATTGAATGTTAAATGCGCCGAAAAATAAACCGTTTTGTACACTGTTGAGTAGAGATGTCCAATAATGGCTTTTTTGCCGATATCCGATATTCCAATATTGTCCAACTCTTAATTACCGATTGCGATATCAACCGATACCGATATATACAGTCGTAAAATTAACACATTATTATGCCTAATTTTGTTGTGATGCCCCGTTGGATGCATTAAACAATGTAACAAGGTTTTCCAAAATAAATCAACTCAAATTATGGGAAAAAAGGCCAATATTATTGAAGTTACAAAGTGCATTATTTTTTTTAACATGCCTCAAAACAGCAGCTTGGAATTTGGGACATGCTCTTCCTGAGAGAGCATGAGGAGGTTGAGGGGGATGGGGGGTGCATATTGTAGCGTCCCGGAAGAGTTAGTGCTGCAAGGTGTTCTGGGTATTTGTTGTGTTGTGTTTATGTTGTGTTACGGTGCGGATGGTCTCCCGAAATGTGTTTGTCATTCTTGTTTGGTGTGGGTTCACAGTGTGGCGCATATTTGTAACAGTGTTAAAGTTGTTTATACGGCCACCCTCAGTGTGACCTGTATGGCTGTTGACCAAGTATGCATGGCATTCACTTGTGTGTGTGAAAAGCCGTAGATATTATGTGACTGGGCTGGGACGCAAAGGCAGTGCCTTTAAGGTTTATTGGCGCTCTGTACTTCTCCCTACGTCCGTGTACACAGCGGCGTTTTAAAAAGTCATAAATGTTACTTTTTGAAACAGATACAGATAATTTTGAAACAGATACCGATAATTTCCGATATTACTTTTTAAAGCATTTATCAGCCGATAATATCGGCAGTCCGATATTATGGGACATCCCTACTGTTGAGGAGTGAGAAAACGCACAGGTGAGAAACGCACAGCCCGCCACTGCCAACACGTGACTTCTTCCTGAAAGTAAAAAGCAGTGGTGGTCGACTAAGCTAAGATGGCTGTTGTAAAGCAAACAGCGTGGGAACTATCTGAGTACAAAAGAGGCTTGAATCTTCCTGCAAAAAGCAGATCAAACTATGCAATGGAATAGATCCCTATGCTTTGGAGTGATATCAAGGATTAGACGTCAATGTACATCCGAACATGACGTGACAGTCAATGTCCCCACAAAGAAGGTTAAAAACAACTGAAATATTCTCGAATGCTAAAACAAAGTAGATGCGGCAAATATCGCTCAAAGGAAGACATGAAACTGCTACAGGAAAATACCAAAAAAAGAGAAAAAGCCACCAAAATAAGAGCGCAAGACAAGAACCAAAACACTACACAGGAAAACAGCAAAAAATGGCATGATGATACAAGAGCTATATTGATACATAGTTGGTTATGGTTTAAAGCAGGGGTGCTCATTACGTTGATCGCGAGCTACCGGTCGATCACGGAGGGTGTGTCAGTCGTTCGCCAGCCAGGCATTAAAAAAATAGTCCTAAAAATGAGCGATCATAAATCTTCACTATGACGTCACTTTTGTCACTTGATTGATATTCACGGCACCCGAGGGTCTTCTGAGATGACGCTGGCTGCTGCCAGCTCATTATTATGAAAAAAATTACAGACAGGAAGGCGAGAAACACTTTTTATTTCAACAGACTCTGGCGCCGTACCTGTCGTCAAAACTCCAAAGACCGACTGCACAGTTCCTGCCTTCACAATAAAAGCTCTGCTTCATCCTGCCTGCGCTAAGAGTTTCAGAAGGCTGGCGTGCACAAGCTAGCAAGCTACGGAGTTTGCCGCCAATGTATTTCTTGTAAAGTGTATAAAAAGAAGTATGGAAGCTGGACAAATAAGATGCCAAAAACCAACCACTTTCATGTGGTATAGGACAGAAAGGAGGACTTTTTTTCTCCTCCATTTGAAAATGCGGACGTTATCAGCACCACTGTCTGATTCCAATCAATGCAAGTCATCAGAATCAGGTAATACACCAACTTATATTCTTGTCTTCATGAAAGAAAGGAATCTATATGTGTTAAACATGCATGTATTATCATTAAACACCTTTAACTTGTTAACAATATTAACTATATGTGTTAAACATGCTTGTATTATCATTAAACACCTTTAACTTGTTAACAATATTAACTATATGTGTTAAACATGCTTGTATTGTCTTTAAACACCTTTAACTTGTTAACAATATTAACTATATGTGTTAAACATGCTTGCATTATCTTTAAACACCTTTAACATGTTAACAATATTAACTATATGTATTAAACATTCTTGTATTATCATTATACACCTTTAATTTATTAACAATATTAACTATATGTGTTAAACATGCTTGCATTATCATTAAACGCCTTTAACTTGTTAACAAAAACATATATTTCATAAATATGTAAATATAAATTATATATATGAATGAGGTAGATCCCCGCGACTTGATCAATTGAAAAGTAGCTCGCCTGCAGAAAAAGTGTGAGCACCCCTGGTTTAAAGTCATATCCAACAATTGCGACAACGACCCCTTACTGTCAACTGAGTTTCGTTTTTTTAATGATTTCTGCTGGTGGTGTGCCTCCAGATATTTTCAACGCAAAAAATGTGAATCGGCTCAAAAAAGGTTGAAAAAAACTGATCTATGCAACATTTTGACCTCGTACTGGAGTGTTAGCAGCTGCTTTTCTTGGCGTTTTGTAAAATCTTGCACTCTTTCGCCCTTTTTGATGACCTCTCCAGGAACTCTGAAGAAACGTTTATCCTTCTCGCGATTTGAACGGTTCGTACAGCCGAAAACAACACAAGCTTAGGACATTTTCTTCTACGAAAAAAGCCTGGACGGCGCCTTGTACCCCTTGAGAACAAAGCGAGCTTGACCATTTAACGGGGCGGGACGTGACGTCGGCAACATCCAAGCAGTTGCGATCACAAAATGAGCAAATAATAAAAGAGACTCACCTCGGCGGCCACGTTGCCCAGCGTGTCGAGGCCGAGCTGTCGTAGTGCGATGAGGTTACAGTGAGCACAGAGCAGAAGGAAGCGCAGGCACGTTCGGTTGGCCGCCAGCAGCTTGACGTTAGCATCCTCGAAGGAGAGGTTTCGCAGGATGACAGCGACCTGCAGCACCCGCTGGGCCTCCATGTCGCTGATGCCCTGGTTCCGCGGCGGGTGGAAGAGGCTCTGCCAACGTTCTGCTACAGATGTACCATCTGTGACACGGTGCAGAAAACATGGTGAGACTGTCACAAGAATATAACCATGTTAAAATACAGGTGTCATTTTCTTACACTGCAAAAACTGAAATCTAAGTAAGATTAAACATCTCAAATAAGGGTGATATTTGCTTATTTTCTGCCTGATAAGATAATTCTTCTCACTAAACAGATTTTATGTTAGAGTGTTTTACTTGTTTTAAGGGTTTTGGTCATAGATGATCTCAGTAAGATATTACAGCTTGTTGCTGAGATTTGATGACCTATATTGAGTAAAACATGCTTGAAACTAGAATATCAACTGTTGCAAAGCTGTGTCATCAACACTCACAAGTATAAAACTGCCTTTTCAAAGTAATAATTTCTTATTTCAAGCATGAAATAAAAAATCATGACTTTCACACAATTGTGTCTCATAATTAAAACAGATGACAGCCAAATGGACTTTGCTGTTTTATTTTCAATGCAACAATAGAAAAGATGTACTCTTATAGTAGTACAGTTGGCACAGTACAGTAAACTGACAGTTAATATTGAAACATTTGACATTTCAAACAATTTTGAACAGAAATAGTTCATGCACATTCAGATAAATTCTTCAAAATTACAATCTAAAAAAAAATTGCGCACTAATTGACTGAAGGAGCACGCACTTGGCGCGCTGATGTCATGTTATCCATGGAACAATGCATTTTTAGACAATATGATATGCCTGAGCGGCTAGGAGACCCCGAGAGTAACAAGCGGTTGCCTTGTTGCCTTTCCATTAAGAACAATAAATTAGTTTTTAGTATACGTTTTCTGGTTTCAAGAAATGTAATGCCGAGCGCATATCATTATGTCAAGATAATGGCACTAGCATTTACTTAATTTAAGAATATTTTTCAACATACTGAGAAAAAAGGTCTCATATTTGATTTTCCTATCAAGAAAAGTGCATGTGTTATTAGTGAGAATATACTTATTTTAAGGTATTTTGGGGTTCATTGAGGTTAGCTCATTTGACTTGTTTTGGAAAGTCTTGACAAGCCAAATTTTCTTGTTCTATTGGCAGATAATTTTGCTTAGTTCAAGTAAAATACCCCTAATTTTTGTATTTTTTCCCCTTGTTTTTGAACACTGACTTTTTGCAGTGCACAAATCAGATTGTACTATTTTGGAATGCTGTATTTGTGTTTAGAATGTGGTACACGGAGGATGGAAAAAGGATTAAAAGGTATAATGCATACTTCAGCGATAAACACGCTGCACAATGTGTTAGGTTGTAATACAACATGATAGGCCAGGGGTGTAATAGCCCTTTAATGTTGTCTGACATTTAGCACTGCAAAGCCTGCTTACCTTGTACTGTGCTGCTCTTGTCCCAGATTAGCTCCCTGACTTCAGCATCCTCTACCACCTCTTTCCAAAACTGCAGGGGAATGGCAAAAAAACATCAGCTGTAGCAAAGTATTTCCAACACACTGATTTTACAAAACGTTAGCAGAAGAAAAACCCATAATACCCTGATAAAGTCTCGTGATGTTTTCTCCTTCCAGTCGGTACCAAACACCCCACAGAAGCTGCCGAGCGCTGGATCAAAGAGCAGAGGAAGATGATGATTATTATTATTATTATTATCATCATATACAGTCCGACATGGCCTAGGCAACATACAGTCATCGAAGACACCAGTGTGGGCCAGCAGCAACGTGACCAGTTTGGGGTCCTTGTCCAGCTGCATGGCGTGCTTGCTCTCATTGGAGAGCAGAGTGCAAACGTTGACAGCGAAGTCCACTTCGTTGGGGAGGCCCGAAAGGAGAGACAGCACCAGTTTGTTGTAGTCGCACGGCGGAACAAAATCTGTACACAGCCCATAGCTTTGGCGTAGATAGTCTGGGGAGAGAAAAACAAAACCAAAGATGTCTTGGGTAAATAGGCCAGGGCGATATATCCATTTGATCGATAAATTAAAGTTTTTTGTTGCAGATGATTTAAAAAATATATTTTTCTCTCCTCGTGCTGCGGCATATTTTTTTGCTACCATTAGCTTCCGGAGCCCTCGCCCGTTCCTTTACTTCCTTAGCGGAAATCCACAAGCTTAGCAAAACATGGCTAATGCTAACGAGACGTTTTTTTCCAAAGAAAAGAAGTGTTGTAAGTGCTTCAAAATTGCAACAACAGGCGTGGAAAATAAATGACTGCACACTGCAATGTTTCTTTAAAAAAAGGCTACTGCATGACTCTCGTGGAACCGTAACACATTTAATCAATATAGTGATATTATACATGTGTAATGAAGTCAAATTATAACACATTTAATCATCAATATAGTGATGTATTGCATGTGCAATGAAGTCAAATTATAACACATTTAATCATCAATATTGTGATATATTACATGTGTAATGAAGTCAAATTATAACACATTTAATCATCAAAATAGTGATGTATTACATGTGTAATGAAGTCAAATTATAACACATTTAATCATCAATATAGTGATGTATTACATGTGTAATGAAGTCAAATTATAACACATTTAATCATCAATATAGTGATATATTACATGTGTAATGAAGTCAAATTATATCACATTTAATCATCAATATAGTGATATATTACATGTGTAATAAAGTCAAATTATAACACATGTAATCATCAATATAGTGATGTATTACATGTGTAATGAAGTCAAATTATAACATGTAATCATCAATATAGTGATGTATTACATGTGTAATGAAGTCAAATTACAACACATGTAATCATCAATATAGTGATGTATTACATGTGTAATGAAGTCAAATTATTACACATGTAATCATCAATATAGTGATGTATTACATGTGTAATGAAGTGTTTATTGTCTGTAACATCAGTACTCACTAACAAGGAGCCAAGGACACTTTAGGGAAAAGTCTGCATTTGTTTATCCACTTACTAAAACTACATAGTCATCTCAATGTTTTACTTATTTCTTTGCATACATACTACATTTTTAATTACAGTAGTATTTTATCGAGGACAAAAGTTTTAAGTTTGCACTTTGAAGGAAAATATTTAGTTTGTTTCACAACACCTCAGTCACCTTTCATTAAGCATATCTAGCCTTATAACTGTGGCTAGGATAACGAATCGATTTTTGGTTGAGGGAAGTTCTTAACATTATAATTTATCATTGACAAACACTCGCTTTTTGTCCGTAATTAACATGTAATCTAGCGCTGATCCCACAGTTTAGGTCTAGCATGTACCAAAAGGTTAGTTAGAAAACAAAACTTTAGCTAACGCTAGTTAACTTGTAGGGCTAGTAATCTCTGTAGTTTACCTTTCATATGACTTGAGAGAGCCGACCGACTCCCATAGCGAAAAGCTGGATTTCCTTTTTGCATACTTTGCAGCGAGCTACACGTAGATTTGGTCCACGCTTTATCAAAAGTTTGTATTTGTCATTTTCCATCCAATGTACATTAAAACGACAACATGATGCACCACTGTCCTCTTGGAGGCGACACAGAGCCGTATATACATGACAACAACCTAATGTAAGGGCTCGTGCAAAGCCAACAGATCAAGCGTGTAGCTTTCATTTTTAAGAAAATGTTTTTTATTTTTTCCCATTTTACAATTAGCCTATTGAGTCAGACTGCCGAGAAATATGATGAACATTTCCAATATATATAACAATACATTTAAAAAACATTTGACATTCCGTCAGTCTACTCCAGGGCAGCTGTGGCTACGAAAGTAGCTTACCACCACCAGGTGTGAATGAATGATGGGTTTTTAACATGTAAAGCGACTTTGGGTACTTAGAAAAGCGCTATATAAATCCCAGGTATTATTATTATTTGTAGGCCATCTCCATGCAACCAGAATGAGCTTTTAAAACATGCAACCTGTTTTGAAAAAGTTTCATCATAATTATTATACCAAATATCACATTGCGAGAGAATCAGTTTGAATTGAAAATCGATTCCGAATTGAACAGTCACCCTAGGAATCGGATTAAATCGTTGGGTGCCCACAGATTCACATTCCTAATAGTTATGATGATAAAAACAAAACAGCAAAAAAAAATAATTATAATAACGAGCCAGCCTTTTGAACAGCTCTTTGAAAGAAACGGCTCCTAAAGATCCGACTAAAGAGCCATGAATCCCTTCTCAACACTGCAACCATTGGCTTTTAGGCTCGTCAAGCTAGTTTATCATCATTCAGGTGTCATGCTCTCCAACAACAATCAAACCTTGTTAACAGGTCAGTGCATGTTCCTTGTACAGTTGCAGATAGCATCTGCTGGTTGTCATGCATTTACATATCAACACAGAGCAAGATTTGATCAGTACTGTATTATTATTCAGCAAACCTAAGCTTTGGGGTGGCTAGTATTTACTAAACAGACTATCAACAGGGCCTATCATTATGGCGACTTCTGGGGCAGTCAAACCCTGCAAGGTATTGTTTGCCCCGGAACACCTGCATGAGGTCTGCACAAAAGAGTGATTCACGATTCACGCCCACAGGCTGACTTTCATTTCATTTTTTCCTCTATTTCAGGCAATGACACAAAAAAAATAGTAGTAATTAATATAATGCAAAAGGCAATGTACAGTATGTAAACATGATGATCCAGTTTTGCCTGAAAGGGAGTGAGAAGAAGATAATTTATTTAATCCCACCCCCAGTTCTCCATTCAGTGATGAATATATAGAGCGTCAATGTTACTTTGTTCAAGGATTATAATACAAATGTATCATGGTGGCATTACCACTGGTAACAATAATTATTACACTGTAACAAAAATGTGTAGCAACAATGTAGGAAGAATGAACAATACCAACAATGGTAATAGACAACATACCAATAATAGTAATGGGCAACATAGCAATAATGGTAATAGACAACATAGCAATAATGGTAATGGGCAACATATCAATAATGGTAAGGAAACATTGAGCACATGTTAACAGTATGAGACAGAGTACAACAGCAAGTCAAATAAAAGACCCTCATCTCTATATTTGAACCAGACCCAATGTTCGTATAACAGTTTAAATCCATTAATAGTTTGGCATTGCTTGTGTTGTAAGTCCAGTTTGTTCCAGAGTTTTACTCCGCATACAGACACACAAAAACGTTTACAAGTGGTTTGAGCTCTCGGCAATGAGAAATATCCAAAACTTCTCAAGTTATCAGCCTGCACTCATCTTATAAAAAAAAAGTTGTAGGTTAGGCGGCAATAATTTGTTAAATGCTTTATATAAGATTATTGATGTATTATATTTAACAAGGTCATCAAATTTAAGCAACTTTGACTGCATAAACAGATTATGAGTATGTTCTAAAAAAAACAACAACATTGATTATTGTCTATAACATCAGTAAACAACAACAAGGAGCCAAGGATACTTCAGGGAAAAGCCTGCTTTTGTTTATCCACTTACTACATAAACAGATTATGAGTATGTTCTAAAAATATTTGCAAACCTTAGGCCAAACTGCATTCATTTGTGTTTGGTTTCCTTAAAGGTAAATGCTACTATAACATTATATCTATTGCTGAAGTTACTCTGGGTAGTCATTACGATTTATATTCAGGGATGCGAGTACCCTTTGAGAAAAGAAAATGGTGAAAATCACGACTATATTTTCTGCAATTGGTTGCATCATTTGAGATGTATTCTCATCTACCAGCCTCTTTTAGACACATGTCCCATGTAATGTACCATATCATTTTTGGTTTCAGTTGTTGATCGCTAACTCACATTTCATCCATCCATCCATCCATCTTCTTCCGCTCATCCGAGGTCGGGTCGCGGGGGCAGCAGCCTAAGCAGGGAAGCCCAGACTTCCCTCTCCCCAGCCACTTCGTCCAGCTCCTCCCGGGGGATCCCGAGGTGCTCCCAGGCCAGCCGGGAGAGATAGTCTTCCCAACGTGTCCTGGGTCTTCTCCAAGGCCTCCTATCGGTCGGACGTGCCCGAAACACCTCCCTAGGGAGGCGTTCAGGTGGCATCCTGACCAGATGCCCGAACCACCTCATCTGGCTCCTCTCGATGTGGAGGAGAACGGCTTTACTTTGAGCTCCTCCCGGATGACAGAGCTTCTCACCCTATCTCTAAGGGAGAGCTCCGCCACCCGGCGGAGGAAACTCATTTCGGCCGCTTGTACCCGTGATCTTGTCCTTTCGGTCATGACCCAAAGCTCATGACTATAGGTGAGGATGGGAACGTAGATCGACCGGTAAATCGAGAGCTTTGCCTTCCGGCTCAGCTCCTTCTTCACCACAACGGATCGATACAGCGTCCGCATTACTGAAGACGCCGCACCGATCCGCCTGTCGATCTCACCGTCCACACTTCCCTCACTCGTGAACAAGACTCCGAGGTACTTGAACTCCTCCACTTGGGGCAAGATCTCCTCCCCAACCCGGAGATGGCACTCCACCCTTTTCCGGGGTGGAGTGCACTACATGCTTCCATCTGTTGAGAAGCTCTATGGAGATGATGATTTCATTTTCCAGCATGATCTGGCACCTGCCCACAGTGCCAAAACCACCAGTAACTGGTGTACTGACCACGGCATTACTGTCCTCGATTGGCCTGCCAACTCCCCTGACCTGAACCCCATAGAGAATTTGTGGGGTATTGTGAAGAAGAAGCTGAAAGACACCAGACCCAATAATGCAAATGAGCTAAAGGCCTCTATTGAAGCATCCTGGGCATCCATAACACCTCAGCAATGCCACAGGCTGATTGCCTCCATGCCACGCCGCATTGATGCAGTAATCCGTGCAAAAAGATTCCCAACCAAGTACTGAGTGCATTAATTGACATTTTCAAATGTTAGATTTTGTTTTGCTGTTATAAATCTTTTTTTTTTTTTTACTTGGTCTGAGGAAATATTCTAAGTTTTTGAGATAGGATTTTTGAGTTTTCTTAAGCTGTATGCCATAATCAGCAATATTAAAATAATAAAAGGCTTGCAATATTTCAGTTGATGTGTAATGAATCCAGAATTTATGACATTTTTTTTTTTTTTAATTGCATTACAGAAAATAAAGAACTTTATCACAATATTCAAATTTTCTGAGACAGTCCTGTATATGTATATATATACATATATATATATACACGTGTATATGTATATATATGTGTATATGTATATATGTGTATGTGTGTGTATGTATATGTATATACACACACACACACACACACACACAAACACACGAAAACGAATGTTTCGCAGAAATTTGACGTGCGTGCATTTTAGGGCTTCAAAATGTGTGAAAATGGTCATTAATGCAATACAATCAGTGGTGGCATAATAAGACTTTTGCACAATGGTGTACCATCAACTAAATAATAAGGTTCCAATAATCAGGTCACCTTACAAAGAAGGAAAATTATTTGCTAACAGCACAAGTATGATTGCAATGTATGCCCCCGGTGGGATACAAATAGCTTACCTGTGTGCATAAAATGGGTTCTTTGCTTCGATAGCTAAAACAACATCCACTGCTGTTTTTCAGGAGCACTTTGACACCCTTGTGATATTTTGAGGTCAGCACTGAAAAGAAACGAGTGCCTGCAAATAAAATATGGAAGGCACTAATCTAAGGCAAAGAGAAAACCAACCTTCCACGTCCTTTCATCAGTAAAGTATGTCAAGTTGTCTCGGAGCTGCTCAGCGGGAGCAAACAGTGTGAAAGAGAGATGATGCATAACAATTTACTTAGGAATATGTGGTCATTCAGATGTCCTGAGGATACATGTTTTTCCCTTGCTTTCAAACAATTGATTTATCATTGGTATTCTTTTAAGCAACTACCAAACAATCCTTTATTGCGTGCATGGTGGGCTCGGTTCCAACACAACGGCCAAGTAATGCGAGGTGAAATGTGAAGTAAACAGCGCTGGGCAATAAAAGTGATAAGTAACATTCGATATCCCGCCGGCTGAGCTCCATAGAGGACAAAAAGCGGAGACATGTTCTTCCTAAAATGGACAATAAATGTGTTTTTACACTAGAACCAGTGAACCACCATGCCAATTTGAGCCAGCTTTCATCAAGTGGTCTTGGCGTTTGACATTATAAACTAGATTTCCAGTAGAAATTGCATGTGAATGTCCTATGCGCGTGAGACGCCAACACGTGTGAGCGCAGATGAAATGCTTGAATGTCCAGGATGAGTGGAGTGTGTGGATGTTCCAACGGTTCAAATCGGATGAAAAATGTGGAATATGGAAAAGTTTGTATATTGCCCATTCATTTTTCTATGGGGAGAAAAGTACCGAAAATTCCAGGAAAACCGAGAATTTTTGGAAACTGGGAATTCTGGGTAATCTAAAATGTTATTTTTTAAATCTTTTTGGGGAACTCCGTTAGAATAATTATGTTAAAGTTATCACACAACTCTTATGCTTAAAGGCCGTTGCTATAGTGATTATCAATTGTGCTGAAATTTTACTTTTCTATCTGTGCAAAGGCACACAACTTGTAACCTTCCATTGCAAGTTGTCTCGCATCACCAGATTGTTTCCAGACCCTGCCTGCTGACAGCCAAGGACGGACTTTAAATACCTCAACGCAGACAAAACAGAGACACGGCGAAATCACGAGTGTCAGCACATTTCCATTCTGAATAATCACGTATTGTGTCTACTGGTGCTGCTTGGATTACCCCTCCCTTCAGAAGCAGCCTCAGTGATGTTAACTAGGGAACTCCCGAATAAATAGAGGAGCATGTGGGACTGTACCTTAGAGCGTAGGGTGAAACTGTAACTGAGTGTGCAGCCCAATACGTTTCTCCTCATGAGCAAAATGGAACTCTGCCTCTGCCTGATTCCTTCTTCTTGTCTTGTGTAATAGATAGTTCGATGTTTGAACCTGACAAACTCACGATTCCCGGGCAAGCCGAACGTTTTGATACTTGAATGGTTACAATCGGATGAAAACTTTGGGCTGGGGCCCACGCCAAACTTACGAGGCGATATAATAATAAATATATAGTTTTCTGGTGTAGAATCTTATATGTGTGAATGCTTGGACATTCACAATATGATTATAATAATAATAGTAATAATAAATACATAAAATCCTTTCATTTTCTCAAAAATCGACAGTGCGCCTTTTAACCTGGTGCGTCTAATGTACGGCATAATTCAGGTTGTGCTTACCGACCTCGAAGCAATTTTATTTAGTACATGGTGTAATAACTGTGACCAGTAGATGGCAGTCATACATAAGAGATATGTGTAAACTGCAAGATGACACCAGTAAACATCAAAACTTTAAATGTTCCATTGAGAATATAGAACATTACACACGGCGCTCAAAAATCTGTCAAATTGTTTTTAGTACGACTTCGGTAAGCTATGAAGCCACACCGCTTGATGGATTGTCGGCGCATTAAACATACAAGTATTATTATGGTGCCTGTATTAGGACCGCAAATAGACATATTACCTGGCGTTTTGTTTCGCAATATTATGCAAAACTAACTTTTCTTACCTTCTGGTACCTACTGATGTATATTTGGGATCTGCATAAGTCCTGAAATGTGCGTGTGTCCGCCTTTGTAGTCCATGTCGACACCATAGTCGATAAGCTTCTTTTTCTCTACCTTCTTATGTGGCATTCATATTCCACTGTTGCCATTTCTAATATAAAGTAGTGTAAAGTTGTTACTTATATCTGTCAGTAGATTCGCTGTTAAAACGCTAAAACATACCGGTGTAGTGAGTTTACATTATTCACCCACGGAACTTTAGTTATTAGAGAGTTCCGGTCGGATGGTTTTTCACGAGACACATTTCCGGCGTTGTTGTTGCACTAGTGAGCCACGGATGAGGAGATGCTGCTCCTTTATTGATTGAAGTAAAGTGTGAATGTCATTAAAACAGTTAGCTCAATCTTTTGATACTTCTTCCACTCTCGTCCTTGCACGCATCACCGCTACAACAAAGATGACAGGGAGAAGACGCGGTCAAAGGTGAGCCACGTAAATAAGACCGCCCACAAAACGGCGTATCCTGAAGAGACGCTCAGAAAGCTACTTAACACGCGAAGTCCCAGAGAAGGGTCAATTGACACTTTTACCTAGAAAACACACAAGAGGGTCATTTGACCCCTAGTCCCCCCTGTGGACACTCCTTTTGTTATGAAAATGTGGCTGTTAGTGGCACACGGCAGGGGGCCACTTGAGCCTGTGTGGGGGAGGGGACCTTACAGCTCAAGCTTTAGTTCTGAGGTAGGTTGTGTGTGTTTTTGCAAGGATCAACAGAATGAAGGGATCAACACTCTGACATTTATTGTTAAAAAAAATACAAAACAAAACATATTTACAAAGAATGAAAAAGCAACTGTTTTCCCAGTTTTGGTGTGGAGGGTTGTTGCAGAAGCAATTGTTATTTTTGTGTGCCAAAAATAGTTTAAAAAAAAAAATTTACAAAGAAAAAAGCATATTTACAAAGAATGAAAAACCATGTCCATGTAAACGTGACTGACATACATTTGAGCAGTCACTCACAATCCTGGCACTGCCATTGCTCCTTTCGGCATTTCCCACATGTATAATTTTTCTGTCTACCTAGACAAACTGCCCCTAACAGCCTCATTACCATAACAAAATGAGTGATTAGTGTATTCGGGAAAAGCGTCGGGCCAAATGACCCCTCTCTGGGTCTTCTAGGTAGACAGAAAAATGCTGGGACTTCTAGTGTTAAAGATGATCTGTAAAACATCATCTATGCTACACTTTCACAAAAGAACCACCATTACATGTTATGTAAACCACAAGATAGTGTTTTACATTTAGAAAAAAATCGTAATAATATGAACCCTTTGATGCGCCTTAAATAGACCTGACTAGACCCACTCATTGGCAGTGCGCCTTTTAATCCGGTGCGCCCTATGGTCCGAAAAATACGGTATATGACTTTTTGGTGTAGAATCTGTGTGTTAATGCTTAGACATTCACACAATAATAATAATAATAATAATATATAATTTTTTTGGTGTAGAATCTTGTATAATTTTTTTGGTGTAGAATCTTGTGTGTGAATGCTTAGACATTCACACAATAATAATAATAATATATAATTTTTTTGGTGTAGAATCTTGTGTGAATGGTTGAACATTCACATAATAAAAAAAATAAATAGATGATTTTTTTGGTGTAGAATCTTATATGTGTGACTAGTTGAACATTCACATAATAAATTAATGATATTTTGGTGTAGAATCTTATATGTGTGAATGGTTCAACATTCACATAATAATAAATACATGATATTTTGGTGTAGAATCTTATGTGTGTGACTGGTTGAACATTCACAAAATAATAAATGGATGATATTTTGGTGTAGAATCTTATATGTGTGAATGTTTGTTTGAACATTCACATAATAATAATAATAAATATATGATTTTTTGTGTAGAATCTTGTATGTGTGAATGGATTAACATTTACATATTAATAATAATAATAAATAGATTATTTTTTGGTGTAGAATCGTATATGTGTGAATGGATTAACATTTACATAATAATAACAATAAATATATTGTTTTTTGGTGTAGAATCTTATATGTGTGAATGTTTGAACATTCACATAATAATAATAATAATAAATAGATGATTTTGGTGTAGAATCTTATATGTGTGAATGGTTCAACATTCACATAATAATAAATACATGATATTTTGGTGTAGAATCTTATGTGTGTGACTGGTTGAACATTCACAAAATAATAAATGGATGATATTTTGGTGTAGAATCTTATATGTGTGAATGTTTGTTTGAACATTCACATAATAATAATAATAAATATATGATTTTTTGTGTAGAATCTTGTATGTGTGAATGGATTAACATTTACATATTAATAATAATAATAAATAGATTATTTTTTGGTGTAGAATCGTATATGTGTGAATGGATTAACATTTACATAATAATAACAATAAATATATTGTTTTTTGGTGTAGAATCTTATATGTGTGAATGTTTGAACATTCACATAATAATAATAATAATAAATAGATGATTTTTGGTGTGGAATCTTATATGTGTGAATGGATTAACATTTACATAATATTAATAATAAATAGATAATTTTTTTGGTGTAGAATCTTGTGTGAATGGATTAACACAGACCTGGGCATTCTGCGGCCCGCGGGCCGCATCCGGCCCTTTGTGCGTCCCTGTCCGGCCCGCGTGAGGCCAATTATAAATTACAAAATAAATTTTAAAAAGTATCTATGTCGAGTGTGCAATACAACGGTGCTGCTTTTGTTTTGAAAATCGTTATTTGTATTACTTCCGTGTGGACGTATGCGTGATTGTGAGTGAATGTGAACAACTGCAATTACAAAATAAAGTTGAAAAAACATCTATGTCGTGCGCGCAATACAACTGTGCTGCTTTTATTTTGAAAAGTATTATTTATGGGCGTGTGTCCGTGTGTAACCTGCGAGTGAAGGTGCACATGCAGCGACAAGTGATGCACGGTTTACACCCGAGACGCCAAAAAGAGAAAAGTTGATGAGGAATGCCGTGTTTTCAACAACACATGAACTGCAAAGCAACATCCCCTCACCTAAGGTGCGTGCCTGCGCAATTGCGCACTGCTAGCGTCTGCTGCGCGCAGCAAGTATATATGCCGCGCACCAAATCAAATCCCATCTGAATTCTAAACAAAATAAACATATTTATTCTATGGAATTTTGCAATGCAACTTTGAGTGACAGTGACAACAAGCGGCCCTAATGGTGTTCATCAACACCGTTCAATTGAACACCGTTCAATTATTGTAACGTCTATCGAGATGCTTCGAGGACAGGAATTATATCGATCACTTTATTGAACAAAACTGTTTATATTCGGACATAACCACACCAAAAACATGAGTAAAACAATTCTATCTCGAAAAACTAGTCATTGTCTGCCGTACAAACCAGGCCAAAACCAACTTGTCATCTGTCACCAACACGCATAGCACTAAACCACTGGTGCGTTTAAGGCCACACAAAAAGTCGGACAACTCAAACACCACACAAAGTTACACTATGACTCCTCAGTCATACGTGTGCTTATTTTACTGTCATTTATTATTAATGTTAATTTATATATATTAGTCATGGAATGCTGTTACACACACTATGTTGAAGTATTACTATTATTATTATTATTATTTATCTTACGGTATATATCAAAAATAATATTGAGCAAAATTTAATTGAAATATTGTCGATGTGGCCCTCCAGCAGTGCTCGGGTAGCTCATGCGGCCCCCGGTAAAAATTAATTGCCCACCCCTGGATTAACATTTACATAATAAAAATAATAAAGATGATTTTTTTTGGTGTAGAATCTTATATGTGTGAATGTTTGAACATTCACATAATAATAAATAGATGATTTTTTTGGTGTGGAATCTTATATGTGAATGGATTAACATTTACATAATAATAATAATAGATTATTTTTTGGTGTGGAATTTTATAAGTGTGAATGGATTAACATTTACATAATAATAATGATAAATATAGGATTTTTTGGTGTATAATCTTTGAACATTGACATAATAATAATAATAAATAGAGGATTTTTTGGTGTGGAATCTTATGTGTGAATGGATTAACATTTACATAATAATAATAATAGATTATTTTTTGGTGTGGAATTTTATAAGTGTGAATGGATTAACATTTACATAATAATAATGATAAATATAGGATTTTTTGGTGTATAATCTTTGAACATTGACATAATAATAATAATAAATAGAGGATTTTTTGGTGTAGAATCTTATATGTGTGAATGCTTGGACATTCACAGAATAAAAAATCAATCCTTCATAGATGATGTGTATGTTTGAGGCCAAACACACTTTTCAGAGCAAAGAGGCAGTGACGCGACACTCTAATCACATCAGCATGAGGATTAAGACTTCCAGCAGTTGTTGCAAGTTTAAATCTACCTGATGCAGCAGACGTGGCAACAACACGGACACTAAGCTCGACCGAGCTCACTAATCGTGATGCAAAAACCTTAAGAGCCTGTCTTAAGGGCCTACCTGAAACAACATGCTGCTGGTAGTTGTAGGACGTGGGAATCGCGCCGACTGGAAGAGAAGTTTTGGGATTTCCCGGCTGTGCCTCGTCGTCATCCTCACCAAAGTGGTGGACTCTCTCATACTTCTCCAAGTATCTGAAGGAAGGAGGCAAAATAGGTTATATTCTGGGGCTGCATAAAAAACATTAAGTCGACAAAATGTTGGAAAAATACATCAGAAAAAAAGCGCTCAGCTCAGGAGTTTTCTGGGGGAAAGAGGCGAGGGAATGAATTATTAAAATACCCACTCAGCATTAAGGCACAAAAACCCATTTTACTTTCTCGACACTACGAGCACACATTACTTAAGGAAGAGAAAGGAATATTTCAGTTAAGGACGGTAGAGGAGACACAGCAAACCACCACAGAACAAAGAGGAACACATTTTATTCAAAAGTTAATTTGACAGTTCGAGTGACCTACTTTCAATGACTCAGAATTGACGAAACAATTGAGCGCGACGCCAGGTTCAAGAGCACAAGAGCTCAGAGGCCGGACATCGAAATGTGGATTTTTCCTCAAAAAGTGCCTCGGCAGGTTGTAATCCTTTGAGACTGCGTTTACTTAATTGCAAATTAACCCTTGTGTAATGTTCTTATTGTTGTTACTCAGCCAGCGTTTGTGGGTCTGATGGACCAGTTGCATTTTGTGGCTTTTAATGCCTCACAATCAAACACTTATGTTAAAATACTGAACAGATGTTTACCTTATCCCAATAAACACTTATGTTAAAATACTGAACAGATGTTTACCTTATCCCAATAAACATCTGTTCAGTATTTTGACATAAAAGTGTTTGATTGTGAGGCATTAAAAGCCACAAAATGCAACGGGTCCATCAGGCCCACAAACGCTGGCTGAGTAACAATATGAACGTTGCACGGAAAATTTCTCTGCCAGTTTCTGCATCCCACAGGGATTCTTCTTTTGTGTTTCTGCACCTGCGGTTCCCACACAAGGTTGCAACATTGTTTGTCAACACTGTCTGCTCTCATTTTCTCGCACATTTGACCCTCTGATGTTCTGTGTACCTACACTCTGTCCTCCTCCTGTCTAGGCCTGCTGTGTGTGTGTGTGTGTGTGTGTGTGTGTTTGTGGTACACAGAACATCAATTTCCACACTTCTTTTAGCCCAGGGTCCAGTTGACCCGGACATCTTATTTGTAATAGAAATGTGTAAGGGGGGTGTATGGTGTGTGGTCATTAAATATGTATTCTGATATATGTTCTTCACAGAAAATGAGCCAAGGTCAGTGAGTCTCAGTATGAAAAATTAATCAATTGTATCATTTTTCTTTTAATAAAAAATTAAAACAGGTCCCACGGACCCGAACACCACACAATCGGGTTTGCACTGCACTGTCAACAAATTCATTATTCAGCCCTCGCTACTCGATTCCAGCATGTGCGGCTAAATTTGACCAAGTTTCATTTAAAAGGTCCGAATGTGACTCGGAGCAGAACATTTACACTTCCTTGTCCAGTCGTCGTTAAAAGTCAAATTTTTGCCATTTAAGATTTTGTTTCCCCAGGTCGATTGTGACGTTTTTGGTTTGAATTAGTATTATTCCTCTACTCACCCCACTGCTACTTCATTCTGACACATATGCCTCACTGTTGCCCCCTGCAGAGTGACGAGAGTACTGCGTACATGAGCAACCCTCGTTTGAATGGTTTGGTCAAGCCTGTTTGGGTGATGTTCGGCAGGCCAAAGAAAAGCTTTGGCAGGCTAGATGTTGAACAGGCCTGGGTCACTGTAATTGTAATTTCACAGTTGATAAACAGCGGGTCTGGATTAGTTTTTGCCTCATTTTTCACTTAAAGCATGAGTGAAGAATAGCGTTTCCTTGATGTGAATACCTGACAAGTCCGAATAAGAAAGAGATGATACAAGGGACAAGGGACAAGCGGTAGAAAATGGATGGATGAATGATACAGTATTATCGGCTCGCAGATGCTACATGGTGGTTGTTTGAGCACACTGCAGCTATACCTGGATAAATTAACCAATCCTAGTCCTTTAAGCTTCGGTCTTACGCAGGATTCTCACAGGAGTGAGGTGAAACTTTCCACCCACTATAGCTAAACTAGGGGTCGGCAACCCAAAATGTTGAAAGAGTCATGTTGGACCAAAAATACAAAAACAAAATCTGTCTGGAGCTGCAAAAAATGAAAAGTCTTATATAAGTGTTTTAATGAAGGCAACACATGATGTAAGTGTCTATATTAGCCTACTATCAAAATTACTTTAAAATTTTTATATAAGTGTTATAATGAAGACAACACATGATGTAAGTGTATATTAGCTACATTAGCCTACTATCAAAATGACTTTAAAAGTTTTATATAAGTGTTATAATGAAGACAACACATGATGTAAGTGTCTATATTAGCCTACTATCAAAATGACTTTAAAATTGTTATATAAGTGTTATAATGCAGACAACACATGATGTAAGTGTCCATATTAGCTACATTAGCCTACTATCAAAATGACTTTAAAAGTTTTATAAGTGTTATAATGAAGACAACACATGATGTAAGTGTCTATTAGCTACATTAACTACTATCAAAATGACTTTAAAAGTATTATGTAAGTGTTATAATGAAGACAACACATGATGTTAGTGTCTATATTAGCTATATTAGCTACTATCAAAATGACTTTAAAAGCCTGATATAAGTGTTCTAATGAAGACAACACATGATGTAAGTGTCAATTAGCTATATTAGCTACTATCAAAATGACTTTAAGTCTTATATAAGTGTTATAATGAAGACGAAAGATGATGTAAGTGGCTATATTAGCCTACTATCAAAATGACTTTAAAAGTTTTATATAAGTGTTATAATGAAGACAACACATGATGTGTCTATTAGCTATATTAGCCTACGATCAAAATGACTGTCGCATGCTGACGCAAATCTTTGATGACAGAAATGTTGAAGTGTAATATTTATATCTACACATTTTTACAACATTGGAAAACATGAGTTATGGGTGAGATACTTTCTGGAAATTACTGGTTTAGAATGGCCAAAAGGTGTAGATGTGTGTGTCTAAGTTAAAGGAAAAGATGGATGGATTTATTACAATCTTTGCAAGCTGGGTAACGTTTGCTGCGGTCTGTAACAACTATCAGAAATGCAGCCAATATTACATGGATAAAGTGTCATGAGACATGCACATATAAATTAAATACACAGAGGACATAAGTAAAGGAAATTAAATGAGTTTAAGGGCCTAATGAAATGATTTTTTTTTATTTAAACGGGAATAGCAGATCCATTCTATGTGTCATACTTGATCATTTCGCGATATTGCCATATTTTTGCTGAAAGGATTTAGTAGAGAAAATCGACGATAAAGTTCGCAACTTTTGCTCGCTGATAAAAAAAGCCTTGCCTGTACCGGAAGTAGCGTGACGTCACAGGAGCTAGTATTCCTCACAATTTTCCTTTGTTTACAATGGAGCGAGAGAGATTCGGACCGAGAAAGTGACGATTACCCCATTAATTTGAGCGAGGATGAAAGATTCGTAGATGAGGAACGTTACAGTGAAGGACTTGAGAGGCAGTGATGGACGTATCTTTTTTCGCTCTGACCGTAACTTAGGTACAAGCTGGCTCATTGGATTCCACACTCTCTCCTTTTTCTATTGTGAATCACGGATTTGTATTTTACACCACCTCGGATACTATATCCTCTTGAAAATGAGAGTCGAGCACGCGAAATGGACAATTAAAGTGACTTTTATCTCCAAGACAATACATCGGTGACACACTTAGCTACTGAGCTAACGTGATAGCATCGTTCTCAAATGAAGATAGAAACAAAATAAATAAACCCCTAAATGGAAGGATTGAATGGAAGGATAGACAGAAGAGCAAAAATACTATTAAACCATGTACATGTAACTACACGGTTAAAAATTCTCAGCCTGGTAAGGCTTAACAATGCTGTTGCTAACGACGCTAAGGCTAATTTAGCAACTTAGCAACCGGACCTCACAGAACTATGTACTCTCTCCTTTTTCTATTGTGTATCACGGATTTGTATTTTAAACCACCTCGGATACTATATCCTCTTGAAAATGAGAGTCGAGCACGCGAAATGGACATTTAAAGTGACTTTTATCTCCAAGACAATACATCGGTGACACACTTAGCTACTGAGCTAACGTGATAGCATTGTTCTCAAATGAAGATAGAAACAAAATAAATAAACCCCTGACTGGAAGGATAGACAGAAGAGCAAAAATACTATTAAACCATGTACATGTAACTACACGGTTAAAAATTCTCAGCCTGGTAAGGCATAACAATGCTGTTGCTAACGACGCTAAGGCTAATTTAGCAACTTAGCAACCGGACCTCACAGAACTATGATAAAAACATTAGCGCTCCACCTACGCCAGCCAGCCCTCATCTTCCCATCAACAGCCGTGCTCACCTGCGTTCCAGCGATCAACGGCGCGACGAAGGACTTCATCCATGGGTTTGGCGGCAAGCATCGGCTAGGCGTCTTCTATCAGGGTAAGTAGTCCTTGTTGTGTTGCTGTAAGTATTGTACTTAGCCGCTAAGACACCAATCGATCCCACCTACAACGTTCTTCTTTGCAGCCTCCATTGTTCATTAAACAAATTGCAAAAGATTCACCAACACAGATGTCCAGAATACTGTGGAATTTTGTCGAAGAAAACAGAGCTTTGTGTATTGTGTCCAATAGGGCCCAAACACTTCCGTGCATTTTGTGACGTCACGCGCATAAATCATATCCAAAGGAGTTTTTCAACCGGAAGTGTGGCAGGAATTTTAAAATTGCACTTTATAAGTTAACCCAGCCGTATTGGCATGTGTTTCAATGTTAAGATTTCATCAGTGATATATAAACTATCAGACTGCGTAGTCGGTAGTAGTGGGTTTCAGTAGGCCTTTAAACATACCCACAAACGAGGCATTATGATGCAATGTGTACATACAGCTAGCCTAAATAGCATGTTAGCATCAATTAGCTTGCAGTCATGCACTGACCAAATCTGCCTGATTAGCACTCCACACAAGTCAATAACAACAACGCTCACCTTTGTGCATTCACACACAGTATAAAACGTTTGGTGGACAAAATGAGACAAAGAAGGAGTGGCATAAAACACGTCTTTCTGTGACAGCGTCGGAGAGAGTTGTACATGCAAACAAACTACGGTGAGTTCAAGGACCGCCGAAATTAGGACAAAGCGGCACTTGCCGAATACTCCCTGTAGAGGTTGCCCTCTAGTGGGTTCTCCTGCCCACCACACACACTGGCACGAGAGCCCGGTATTCAGGTTGGATCAAGTCTTTTATTCTCATCCACCAGTATGGTTTGCTTTTCAGCAATATATTGTTAGGACTTTTCAGTCCGGCGTGTCTCTCCTTTGCTCTCTAGTGTCTCTGCTTTGCTCTCTCGCCCCAACTCCCACCCTCGTGTCTCGGCCCGGCTGCCGCTTATAAGCATGGCAGGTGATTGGATGATCAGCCCCAGCTGGGTAATCCAATCACCTGTCAGCGGTACTTAGAGGCCGGTCCTTCCACACCCCGCTCCGCGGCAGGCCCGCAGACCACGCCCCCCTCCACACTCCCATTGAAGAATGTTTAATAAAACAGTGGCATTCCTAAAAATTAGGAAGGTTTGTGTCATAACTGTCCTCCAACAGAAACCATACTAAAAATATATATATATTTCCCTCCCCCAATCGTTTTCCATTTTTGGAAAAACTCCCGGGAGCCACTAGATGGCGCTAAAGAGCTGCGGGTCGCCAAACAGGTGAATGTAGAGTCAAAAAAGCCATATTTACCTCCTGCAGTCATCACTGTGAACAAATTATTACACTTACACGGTTCGATTTGTAACAAAAGAAGCATTTTCTCCTGATCACTGAAACAAAAGTTGAAAGATTTGCAGGCATGTCTATCCAATTCAAAAACCTTGCTACTGCAGTAGCTGCTGCATTTGTTTCGTGGATGAACGAGAGGTAACATGAGATGAAGTGCTATTTAATCAAATGCACATTCAAGCAACACCACTTCCATTCGCAAGTTTTTAAGAGAAGCCTTTCACGGAAACGTGAGCTTGCTAAAAAGGAGCAAACTTCATGCAAGAACTGCCTCCTCCAAACACTTGCTCGGAATCTTGGGAGACATGAGCGGTGAAGTCATCCTTTCACCTGACGAGAAAGTCGCGTCATCACACCAGCATTCTCTCCACAAACACAAGCGCGCACAAACACGGAATACCTCTGTGGCGAGCGTGGTGAACCCTGGCCTGCCTGCGCAGTTGTGAGTCACCGGGGCCAGCCAGCCAAGAGGCCCCCTACTTGTTCATCATCACGGCCGAGGTAATCCCCCGTCCGCTGGCTGCCGGGTGACACGCTCGACTATAAATACGCGGCGCTAGTAGGGGAGAGGAAGGGGAGCGGGAGAGATAGGGCCCGGCTCCTGAATGCAGCGTCATCAACCGTTGTCTGGCCAAAAGCAGATAATGACTATAGATGGGTTGGGCGGTGCATTTCTCACAATCTTTATGTGAGACGAGAACACATGTTTTGCTTTTTTTATGATTTGAATTTCAAACTTAAATACAGTTACAAGTTACAACATGATCCATCACAATTTCCAGTTTCTCTTTTCAAAATGTTTGAAAAGGAGTCAATCAATCAATGTTTACTTATATAGCCCTAAATCACGAGTGTCTCAAAGGGCTGCACAAGCCACAACGACATCCTCGGCTCAGATCCCACATCAGGGCAAGGAAAAAACTCAACCCAATGGGATAATGAGAAACCTTGGAGGGGACCGCCCCCTGGGCAAGTCGGAGGAAGAAGAGCTTATTTAGTCCTAGTCTTTTTCCAATTTACAGCAATTACTAACACATTTATCCACATCCTCTTCTCAGTTTGTACACTATTTACTCAATAAAACAATTCTAAAAATAAAGTAAATTGTAATTCACTTAGTGAGAAGAATAAGATTCTCATTTTCAGGAAGTTCAAAATGTTTATTATGATCCTTCTTTGTACTTTATAAACCCTTGGAGTTTGAACAGTTTCTTAAAGTGGATAATTTTATGCATTCAAGTTTGTAAAATACGGCTAAAAAGGCAGCTAACTAGTACACTAAAGCCCTCTAAAAACATCCAAAAAAGCACCAACAATACTCCGTTTACATTTCGTGACCTGAATATTAACCAGGTATTAGCGATATTGTTATTATAAGCGCTAACGCAGACAAACTATTTTTAGCAGCGCATAGATCACAGAGAGCTAACTAGCTTATGCTGCTATATTGACATATGGAGCTGCTGCATCGCCTCTGAGCTGGTGAAAGTTAATTCGAGAATATAAATCATGCCTCTCACCTGGACTATAATGTGCAATCATGTTATATGTGTATATGTATATATATGCATATGTATGGATATATGCATGTGTGTGGATATATATATATATATATATATATATATATATATATATATATATATATATATATATATATATATATATATATATACTAGGGGTGTAACGGTACGTGTTTTGTATTGAACCGTTTCGGTACGGGGGTTTCGGTTCGGTACGGGGGTGTATCGATTGAGTTTCTAAGCTAAAGTCTTAACAAGCTGCTTTGCTTCTTCTGCCTCTGTCTCAGCACGCAGCATTGTCCCACCCACACAACCATCTGATTGGTTACACAAAAAGCGGTAACAGCCAATCAGCAGTGCGTATTCAGAGCGCATGTAGTCAGTGCTTCAGCGTCGAGCAGATAGGTGTTTAGCAGGTGAGCATCAGGCAGCGGACTCTCCCCAAACTAAAATAAACACCTCCCAGTCAACTACTAGTAACATCACTATGAGCCCGTTGACCTTCTAGAAACTTAAACTGCAGCTCAGCTCGCTCGCAGTCCTGGCTTGAGGTGAAGGCTAATTAGCTTTTAGCGTAACGTTAGCTCATTTTGTGGTGTGTGTGTGTGTGTAGTCTCTCCTATTGCTATTGTACTATTTTTTCAGCTATAGTTACATTAAAAAAAAATTTAAAAAAATAAATCATTAGTAATGTAGCAGCCTAGTTTTGAATGGCAGGGTTGCTGCTATCACATGTTGATAAAAATATAACATTTACATAATACAAATCAACTACAGGCTTCCCAAATGCTGTAATAAATTAAGCATGATGAGTTGACTTGAAACTGTTTAATGTTGCACTTTTTATATGTAGAAGAAAAGTT
This sequence comes from Entelurus aequoreus, assembly GCF_033978785.1. Lineage (NCBI taxonomy): Eukaryota > Metazoa > Chordata > Actinopteri > Syngnathiformes > Syngnathidae > Entelurus > Entelurus aequoreus. Next base: position 56,818,852 of record NC_084742.1, on the reverse strand, counting down.
TTGTCATTTTATTTAATCTGAGCAACAACTTGAGGCAGTTTAATGTTAATTAACATGGGCAGAATTATTATAGTGTTCCCAATGTTAAAAGGATAAAGCCATTGAGAGGACAAATTTCACCACTAGTGTGTGTGTGTGACAATCATTGGTACTTTAACTTTAACTTTAGTTTACACATTTGGTAAATAAATAGCCAAACAATTTATATTTTGTTGTTTTCTTACTGTACCGAAAATTAACCGAACCGTGACCTCTGAACCGAGGTACATACCGAACCGAAATTTTTGTGTACCGTTACACCCTTAATAAATACACTACCGTTCAAAGGTTTGGGGTCACCCAAACAATTTTGTGGAATAGCCTTCATTTCTAAGAATAAATAAATGATAAATGGGTTATACTTGTATAGCGCTTTTCTACCTTCAAGGTACTCAAAGCGCTTTGACAGTATTTCCACATTCACTCATTCACACACACATTCACACACTGATGGAGGGAGCTGCCATGCAAGGCGCTAACCAGCAGCCATCAGGAGCAAGGGTGAAGTGTCTTGCCCAAGGACACAACGGACGTGACTAGGATGGTAGGTGGGGATTGAACCCCAGTAACCAGCAACCCTCCGATTGCTGGCACGACAACTCTACCAACTTCGCCACGCCGTCCCTAGAACAAGAATAGACTGTCGAGTTTCAGATGAAAGTTCTCTTTTTCTGGCCATGTTGAGCGTTTAATTGACCCCACAAATGTGATGCTCCAGAAACTCAATCTGCTCAAAGGAAGGTCAGTTTTGTAGCTTCTGTAACGAGCTAAAGTGTTTTCAGATGTGTGAACATGATTGCACAAGGGTTTTCTAATCATCAATTAGCCTTCTGAGCCAATGAGCAAACACATTGCACCATTAGAACACTGGAGTGATAGTTGCTGGAAATGGGCCTCTATACACCTATGTAGATATTACACCAAAAACCAGACATTTGCAGCTAGAATAGTCATTTACCACATTAGGAATGTATAGAGTGTATTTCTTTAAAGTTAAGACTAGTTTAAAGTTATCTTCATTGAAAAGTACAGTGCTTTTCCTTCAAAAATAAGGACATTTCAACGTGACCCCAAACTTTTGAACGGTAGTGTACATATCTTCTTTTTTATCTTTTTTTTACTATATACATTACTAAATTATTGTGTATGCACGTTAAGGGACCTGCTCCAATTTCGTTGTTCTTTGAAGCTGTTCACTGTAATAATGACAAATAAAACGCTATTCTATAGCACAAGGTAGTGGACATAAACCCAGAAGTTGGTCAACTTTGACATCCGACTTACACCCAGAGATGGTAAAAAAAAAAAAACACACGAAAAAACGCTCGATGGGGGCGTTTACTTATGTTAGGATTATGATCAATTTTTTATCTAAACTGGAAGATATAAATCTCCGATCAATCTGCATTCTAGTGAGAGCAGACACTGTACAGTTTAGCACTTAGCAATACTGTTACAGGATGCTTATGCATGATGCGCACTAGTGTTGTTGAAGGAAAAGTGAACGTTACTAATACGTCGCCGTATGCTTTAAATCAGGGGTGTCAAACGTACAGCCGGCGGGCCGGATCAGGCCCGCAAACATGTTTTATCCGGCCCGCAAGAGGAGTTTGCAAAGTATAAAAATGAGCTGACACTTTTGAATAAAAGAAACTGCAGTTCGAAATGTGTCCACTGGATGTCACAATAGCAATTTTTTGAATTCCCAGACTTCAGAAGGCCGTGTGTCAACACTTCCGTATTTGGACACTACGTACTTATGTTATTTATTAATGAAAGTATACTAAATGTGGATTGTTAAGTTCATGGTTTGGTTGTCAAAGATATTGGTAATGTAACCTATTACATTTATACCCAAATAAATGCTTTTGATAATCTGTACATTTCGTGTTATACTTACAACTGGGAGGCATATTTGACTGATAAACATAATCACATCAGTTCTCCAGAAAGTATAAATGACCACCAATTACTGACTATTAACCGCAATATGTCAGTGGAAAAAAAACCAAAACATGTTTATATTTTCAGCATGTGTTTGGTCTATTTTTAAACAAAGAAAACAATCTGAAGTTGTCTTTATTTTTAAGTTATCATGCCATGATTTTACCAGTCCGGCCCACTTTGGAATAGATTTTCCTCCATGTGGCCCCTGAGCTAAAATGAGTTTGACACCCCTGCTTTAAATGGGAAAAAAAAGGTAAATATTACATATTATTATGAATGTAATTACATTACATATATACATAATCATAAGAACTAGAGATGTCCGATTATCTCGGACTGCTGATATTATCGGCCGATAAATGCTTTAAAATGTAATATCGGAAATTATCGGTATCTGTTTCAAAAAGTAAAATGTTTGACTTTTTAAAACGCCGCTGTACGGAGTGGTACACAGACGTAGGGAGAAGTACAGAGCGCCAATAAACCTTAAAGGCACTGCCTTTGCGTGCCGGCCCAGTCACATAAAATCTACGGCTTTTCACACACACAAGTGAATGCCATGCATACTTGGTCAACAGCCATACAGGTCACACTGAGGGTAGCCGTATAAACAACTTTAACACTGTTACAAATATGCGCCACACTGTGAACCCACACCAAACAAGAATGACAAACACATTTCGGGAGAACATCCGCACCGTAACACAACATAAACACAACAGAACAAATACCCAGAACCCCTTGCAGAACTAACTCTTCCGGGACGCTACAATATACACCCCCCGACACCCCCTATAACTCCCCCCCCCAACCCCGCCCACCTCAACCTCCTCATGCTCTCTCAGGGAGGGCATGTCCCAAATTCCAAGCTGCTGTTTTGAGGCATGTTAAAAAAAATAATGCGCTTTGTGACTTCAATAATAAATATGGCAGTGCCATGTTGGCATTTTTTTCCATAACTTGAGTTGATTTATTTTGGAAAACCTTGTTACATTGTTAAATGGTAAATGGGTTATACTTGTATAGCGCTTTTCTACCTTCAAGGCACTCAAAGCGCTTTGACACTATTTTCACATTCACCCATTCACACACTGATGCTGGGAGCTGCCATGCAAGGCACTAACTACGACCCATCAGGAGCAAGGGTGAAATGTCTTGCTCAAGGACACAACGGACGTGACTAGGTTGGTAAAAGCTGGGGATGGAACCGGGAACCCGGTTTAATGCTTCCAGCAGGGCGTCACAACAAAATTAGGCATAATAATGTGTTTATTCCACGACTGTATATATCGGTATCGGTTGATATAGGAATCGGTAATTAAGAGTTGGACAATATCGGAATATCGGACATCTCTAATAAGAACACAACAGCTAGTAAACCACAACGCCTGTTTGGTTACTGGCACATAAAGGTTATATAGTAGTTTTATTGTAGTATTGGAGCTTTTATCACTGTCACCGGCATAAATATGCCCCTCCTTAAAAGAAGCATGTGCAATGACAATAAATTGACAAGCACAAATAATTTTAAGTTGTTTAAAGTCACCTCAATTACTCAAGTGCATTAAGTCCTGGCTTTGAGTCAGCATCAGCCTCTAATATGTTTGCGTCCACTGCCCCCTGCTGGATGTGGATACAAACATGCTAAACACTCCTGCTGCCTGACAAAGATCTGTCATTAATCCCTGAATTGGTTCCAAGTGACAACTGATTAATACTTTAGATCGCAAACAATTGACAGCACAGAACAAAATTCACATCCCTGAGAGAGAGCAGTGAAATGAAACAAAATACTGATTTTTGGTGCTGTGAATGCACTCCCGTGACTTCCACTGATAATGTACGACAGGCGCATACGAATGGAAAGGTCAGCGCACGAGACGCCGGTATTAATACCACACGAGTCTTTCACAGCTGCAAACATCTGCATCTCAGCGAGCAGCTTTGTATGCCAATTCTAAGGCACGTTCCGAGCATCGGGACACACTTCTTTCACAATAGTGCACCTTCTACACGGTCATTGTTGTCAAGGAGGGGGAATCTTTTCTTTTTTTTTTGCCTCATGTCAGACATTAAAGCAAGTGCTGACACCAGCATCTTCTAAAAATGATCATTTTTCCCCCCTCCATCTCTTCAGGCTGATTCACAACAACGTGGCGCTGACCTTCTCCCTGACAGCGTAACGGTTTGACCACAGCCTCCTGCCGCGGGAATTTATCGCTATTGTTTACTAAAAGCCCACAAACAAAAGTATCAAGCAACGATTTGTGCATTTGGCCGTCGCCATGAGAAGTGGGGAAGGAGCCACTCTGTCAAGTTCAAGGCAGATCTGTCAATCTTCTGGTCGGCGCGGAGACGAGAGGAAGATATGAAGCTGTCAGTGCGAGCCGACACTGCCTGCGGGCAGGTCGGGATTCAAACACCAAATCTGAGAAAGTTCTAGCTACACTGGGGGATACGAGCTCATCTTTATCCGCAACCGCTCCTCAGAGGATCACTACAGGAGGAAATCTGAGGTGATGGGAGTAAAATAAATAGATCACACTAAGTCAAAATCTCAAGATCGTAAATGCTACAATTAACCTATATGCAGAGTCTCCTATGGTGCAGGCATGTGAGCACACTTTGAGGAAAAAAGGAGGAAAACTGACACAAAAAAAGAAGAGGAAAATGTTGAAAATCAAGACTGCAATTGTTTGAATTTGTACATTATATTTTACCTTTAGATTTATTCTTATCTACCAACCTCTTTTGGTTGGATTTTTTGACAATTGCATGTAGGGCTGGGCGATATGGCCTTTTTTTAAAGGCCTACTGAAATGAAATGTTCTTATTTAAACGGGGATAGCAGGTCCATTCTATGTGTCATACTTGATCATTTCGCGATATTGCCATATTTTTGCTGAAAGGATTTAGTAGAGAACATCGACGATAAAGTTTGCAACTTTTGGTCGCTGATAAAAAAAAGCCTTGCCTGTACCGGAAGTAGCGTGACGTCACAGGTTGTGGAGCACCTAACATCTGCACATTGTTTACAATCATGGCCACCAGCAGCGAGAGCGATTCGGACCGAGAAAGCGACGATTACCCCATTAATTTGAGCGAGGATGAAAGAATCCTCGCGGATGAGGAAAGTGAGAGTGAAGGATTAGAGGGCAGTGGAAGCGATTCAGATAGGGAAGATGCTATGAGAGGCGGGTGGAACCTGATATTCGGATGGGAATGACTAAAACAGTAAATAAACATAAGACATATATATACTCTATTAGCCACAACACAACCAGGCTTATATTTAATATGCCACAAATTAATCCGCATAATCCACAAACACCTCCCCCCTCCCGTCCATATAACCCACCAATACAAATCAAACACCCGCACAACACACTCAATCCCACAGCCCAAAGTACCGTTCACCTCCGTAAAGTTCATACAGCACATATATTTCCCCAAAGTTACGTACGTGACATGCACATAGCGGCACGCACGTACGGGCAAGCGATCAAATGTTTGGAAGCCAAAGCTGCGTACGTACTCACGGTACTGGTCTGCTATCCAACTCAAAGTCCTCCTGGTTGTGTTGCTGCAGCCCACCTACAGCTTTCTTCTTTGCTGTCTTCATTGTTCATTAAACAAATTGCAAAAGATACTGTGGAATTTTGCAATGAAAACAGACGACTTAATAGCTGGCCACAATGGTGTCTCAATATGTCCGCTACAATCCGTGACGTCAAGCGCAAACGTCATCCTACCAAGACGTTTTCAGCAGAATATTTTGCGGGAAATTTAAAATTGCACTTTACTAATCTAACCCGGCCGTATTGGCATGTGTTGCAATGTTAAGATTTCATCATTGATATATAAACTATCAGACTGCGTGGTCGGTAGTAGTGGCTTTCAGTAGGCCTTTAATATCTCAATATTTTTAGGCCATATCGCGATACACGATATATATCTGGATATTTTGCCTTAGCCTTGAATGAACACTTGATGCATATAATCACAGAGGTATGATGATTCTATGTGTCTACATTAAAACATTCTTCTTCATACTGCATTAATATATGCTCATTTTAAACTTTCATGCAGAGAGGGATATCACAACTAAGTCAATTGACCAACACTGTATTTATTAAACAGTTATTAAGCAGTGGCACAAACATTCATGTCATTTCCAAACAGAAAGTGCAAGATTGTCAGAGATATTTTAAAACAAGCTATTAGTGCACTTTTGTGCATGATGTCACTAAGATGACATATCAAAACAACACTAAATTAAAGTGCACTTTTTGTACAGAACACCACTACAATAGTTTAAAACAAATAAAGTGCACTTCTGTGCATGATGTCACTTTGTCTGTATTATTACTACTATCATTATTATCGACTCCTTTTTGCCTCATTCTTTTTATTTTCCTATTTTAATGATGTTAGATCTGTGTTGTTGTTGGGGACAAGTGTAAGTGTAAATTAGCTCTGGCTACAAACACTATGATGGATACATTGCATGACTGTTTCAGATATCTATGTTTCTGTATCTGTCCCTATTTCAAATAAACCAGAAAACTAAACATAGTGGGTTGTTCTACTGGAGCCAAACTAGAAAACCATTGGATCAATGCTTGGCTTTGTCCCGCCCACGGATGCCAAGCGTGTCTGAAAATGAATGAGAAGTGTTGGTGTCCTCGGCTGGCCTGGACGCACAATGATTGGATGATCTGTCCGAGGCTGACTCCCTTTTTGATTAACAGTAAAATGAGCGAATCAGCGATCTTGAAATACAAAACACTGCCATAGCATTTTTCAAGTTTCATTCCGTTGTTGCAACTGATATGGAGAATTTTACCATCTTTTAAGTGATTGTTTTCTTTGTAAAATATAGCATCCTTATATCTTTTTATATGTAATTGGAGGCAGCACTCTTTTTTTTTTAAGAGAGTAGCTGAAAATGAGCTTCCTCTACTTGAAAAACCAGCAGCCGCCACTGGTATACGGCCTGTATAACAATGTACAATAATTACTTCTGCCCAAGTGCAGGTGGGATAAGCTCCAGCCCCCCTGCAACCACGAAAGGGACAAGCAGTAGAAAATAGATGGATGAAGATAGAGCATAAAAATAAGAAAACATTGGTAATACTTATTACTAATAACTAGGGCCGTCAACGCTAACACATTAATGCATGTGATTAATAAAATGGAATTATTGCGTTATCAAATATGAATAAAGATTAATCACTTCCAAGTAGGGCAATATTTTACTACCGGTACCAATATGTATTTTGACACTTTTCGGTACTTTTCTAAATAAGGGGGCCCACAAAAAATGGCATTATTGGCTTTATTTTAACAAAAAATCTCAGGGTACATTAAACATATGTTGTACATTAAACATATGTTTAAATTTTGTCCTTAAATAAAATAGTGAACATACTAGGCTTGTTTTTTAGTAGTAAGTAAACACACAAAGGCCCCTAATTAGTCTGCTGACGTATGCAGTAACATATTGTGTAATTTATACACGTATTATTTTGTGTACATTATAAAGGACAAGCTGTAAAAATGTATTAATCCAGTTGTTCCTTTACTGTTAATATCTGTTTTTTTTCCGGTTTCTACATGTTTTATCTACACTTCTATTAAAATGTAATAATCACTTATTCTTTTCTTGTTTGATACTTTACATTAGTTTTGGATGATACCACAAAATTTAGATATCGCTCCGATACCAAGTAGTAACAGGATCATACATTGGTCATACTCAAAGTTCTCATGTGTCCAGGGACGTATTTCATGAGTTTATAAACATAATATGATTTTTTTTTTTAAAGTAAAAAAGATTGTGTAACGATAATGTCGATGTAATCATAGTAGTATCCACTAGATACACTCCTGTACTTGGTATCATTACAGTGGATGTTTGGTGTAAATCCACACATGGCATTTGATTACATTGTGACGCCGGCGAGCTATTGTATCCTCCTACGGTGTGTGGTGAAGCATGTTTAGCTATTCCTCGTCCTGCAGTGATAATGGTACATGTAAGAAACTCACTTTATTCGTCGACATGGAGACAAGGATTAGTGATTTAGAAGTAGCTAAAACACTGCAGACTGTTAGATAGCGAGCCATGTCTTAAAGCACCTCTTCCTGAGGGTGTTTCAGTGGTATAACTTCACCTTTATCTTTACTTTTTAGGTCAAAATGCGTCCATTCTCCCTTTTCTGTCTACACTCTGTGCCTGCTTCTAAGTACTCAGTGTGCGTGCGCTGCCGAACATGCTCCTCTGCTCGTAAAACCAGCAATGTCGCGACGCGCCGGCATGCCCGGGAACCGGTACTTTTCAAACAGAGTATAGCACCGTTTTTGATTCATTAGTACCGCGATACTACACCACTACCGGTATACCGTACTACCCTACTTCCAAGTTACGCGTGCATTTGTTACAGTCTTGTGATTGCGAGGAGGGACTGCCCGTTTCCCTTCAAAACAGAATTTTGGATAAAACTTGAGGTAACTTGTTGGTATTGCAGGTACAAACGTTTTTATCGCCGGCGCACATCAAGTTTAAAATATCATCTTAAAGCGAAAACACATTCGAGGTGTTGTCAAATCCTCCTGGCGACTTCTGTTGTAAACTAACGACAGATATTTCCCAGGGATATTGGAGACTTTGTGTCTTTGGGACTAAGGTAAAAGCAAGCAGTGGCGGCTGCTGTGCCGATTAAGTAGGTGCTACATCGACAAAAACAGGGGAGAATGCTACGCTGGCAAATTTTTACTGATTTATTAATGCATATATTATCCGTTAAGTTAAACATATATCGGACAGCCAACGCACGCAGGACACTTAACATCCGTGAAGACCAAGTCCTGCAGGAAGATGTCGCTCATATCACCGCAGCTGATCTGTCGTACCTTGGAGAGGCACAATTACATCAAGAATAAACCAACTACACAAACATGAGCATCAACCTGCAACTACAGAGTAACCCTTGTGTAATGTTCATATTGGCATTAAAAGCCACAAAATGCAACGGGTCCATCAGACCCACAAACGCTGGCTGAGTAACATCAATATGAACGTTGCACGGAAAATTTCTCTGCCAGTTTCTGCATCCCACAGGGATTCTTCTTTTGTGTTTCTGCACCTGCAGTTACCTCATAAGGTTGCAACATTGTTTGTCAACACTGTCTGCTCTCATTTTCTCGCACATTTGATCCTCTGATGTTCTGTGTACCTACTAGGGCTGCAACTAACAACTAATTTGATAATCGATGAATCTGTCGATTATTACTTCGATTAATAGAGTAATAATCGGATAAAAGAGACAAACTACATTTCTATCCTTTCCAGTATTTTATTGAAAAAAAACAGCACACTGGCACCATACTTATTTTGATTATTGTTTCTCAGCTGTTTGTAAATGTTGCAGTTTAAAAATAAAGGTTTATAAAAAAAATAAAAAATAAAAATAAAAAAAATAAAAAAATAAAGGAAAAAAAAGTAGCCTCTGCGCATAGCATAGATCCAATGAATCGATGACTAAATTAATCGGCAACTATTTTTATAATCAATTACCGTATTTTTCGGACTATAAGTCGCAGTTTTTTTTCATAGTTTGGCCGGGGGTGCGACTTATACTCAGGAGCGACTTATGTGTGGAATTATTAACACATTACCGTAAAATATCAAATAATATTATTTATCTCATTCACGTAAGAGACTAGACGTATAAGATTTCATGGGATTTAGCGATTAGGAGTGACAGATTGTTTGGTAAACGTATAGCATGTTCTATATGTTATAGTTATTTGAATGACTCTTACCATAATATGTTACGTTAACATATCAGGCACCTTCTCAGTTGGTTATTTATGCCTCATATAACGTACACTTATTCAGCCTGTTGTTCACTATTCTTTATTTATTTTAAATTGCCGTTCAAATGTCTATTCTTGGTGTTGGCTTTTATCAAATACATTTCCCCAAGAAAATGCAACTTATACTCCAGTGCGACTTATGTTTTTTTCCTCTTTATTATGCATTTTCGGCCGGTGCGACTTATACTCCGGAGCGACTCATAGTCCAAAAAATACGGTAGTTGTTGCAGCCCTAGGGGGGTGTAGGGGGTAGCGGGGGGTGTATATTGTAGCGTACCGGAAGAGTTAATGCTGCAAGGGGTTCTGGGTATTTGTTCTGTTGTGTTTATGTTGTGTTACTGTGCGGATGTTCTCCCAGAATGTGTTTGTCATTCTTGTTTGGTGTGTGTTCACAGTGTGGCGCATATTTGTAACAGTGTTAAAGTTGTTTATACGGTCACTCTCAGGGTGACCTGTATGGCTGTTGACCAAGTATGAATTGCATTCACTTGTGTGTGTGTGAAAAGCCGTAGATGTTATGTGATTGGGCCGGCACGCAAAGGCAGTGCCTTTAAGGTTTATTGGCGCTCTGTACCTCTCCCTACGTTCGTGTACCACTCCGTACAGCGGCGTTTTAAAAAGTCATACATTTTACTTTTTGAAACTGATACCGATAATTTCCGATATTACATTTTAAAGCATTTATCGGCCGATAACATCGGACTGCCGATATTATCGGACATCTCTATAAATGGGTTATACCTGTATAGCGTTTTTCTACCTTCAAGGTACTTTGACACTATTTCCACATTCACCCATTCACACACTGATGGCGGGAGCTGCCATACAAGGCGCTAACCACGACCCATCAGGAGCAAGGGTGAGGTGTCTCGCTCAAGGACACAACGGACGTCACGAAGTTGGGGACTGAACCAGAAACCCTCAGGTTGCTGGCACGGCCACTCTCCCAACTGCGCCACGACGCCCCTGATCCTGTATGAAAGTCTGACTACTAAATTGCACTTGTACCCAAACATTGGGGTATATTCTTCAGCAAATTGTATTTATGCAAGCAAATAACTGGTGATTAATCATGATTAATCACATGTTTAGTGAGCTTCATCTGAAGGCTTAGTGGCCACATGTGTGGACAGCACCTTTTAGCTCTTATTTCCAAGATTGTGTACACTACTGAATTGGGGTCTTATGGCTGCTTATGTGGACACTTATACTGACATCTGGTGGTGTCAGAAGACTATAACATAAAATGGAAATTGGGGGGAAAAATGTGTAAAAATAAGAATTAGCATGTCACTAAAAATGAAGTACACGTTTGTGTACTTATGGACTAAGTACATCATATCAAAAGATGATTCTTAATTTTTATTCTAATTAGGGTACAATAAGCCCAAATAGCAAAGAGAATTAAAAAAAAAAGCATGTAAACAAACAGCTTGGGCCTTAAGACTTTAAAAAAAATATGTATCAGACTGTTAAGCAAATATGATGTCATATTGACCACACCCCCACAGCCACAAATATAGAGGCAAGCTGGGGGAAACCCTGCGGTATGATTCCTACTTGATCCAACCGGTTTAATATCGGTATCAGCCAATACTTAAAGTTTAAACATTGGTATTTGTATCGGAAATTACACCCTTAAAGCTCACACGGTCATTGAAGGAATGTCTGCAAGGCGAACTTCTTGTCATCGATCATTATTTGCACTAATTAAAAGGAACGTTATTATTGAGATTTTAGGCTATTTGTGTTTCAAATAGGGCTGGGCGATATATCGATACACTCGATATATCGCGGGTTTGTCTCTGTGCGATATAGAAAAAAACTATATGGTGATATTGGAGTATATGTTCTCACGCAGTTGCTTTTAGCTGCGGGCATTACACTACAGGCTTTTATCACTCTTTCTTGTCTCTCCTTCTCACGGAGACATAAAACAAGCGCACCTTCTTACATACGTCACATACGTATACGCCCTCGCGGAGCAGAGAGGTAGCGGCATGGGTAACGTTAGCTGTGGTGCGAGTGGTAATACAAGAGAGAGAAGGTGCGAATCTGGTAACAAATGAAGGAAGAATTAATTCCCAAGAAAAACAGCAGGGGGTCCATCGTCTGGCGGTGGTTTGGCTTCAAGCGGGAAGATGTCGAAGAGACAACCGTAATATGTCAAGTGTGGGGCAAAAGCGTTGCTACAAAAAGTAGCATTAATGCTAATTTGTAGCATCATTTGAAAAGTCACCTGCTAGAGAATGAAGAGTGCTTACTCCGCATGTCAACATCTCTGTTCGGTGCCACACCAACAAAATGCCGAGGCAACCATTTCCACATCAACACCGTATGAAAAAAATAGTCAACAACAGAAGGAGATAACGTCCGCAGGAACCTACCACATAGCGAAGGACATACACTATTTTATTTCCTATTATGCAGCTCATTTTTATTTGACACTTATTGAAATATCTTGTGTGACATCATGCACAAAACTGCACTATATTTGTTTTAAAATATTGTAGTGGCGTTCTGTACAAAAAGTGCACTTTATTTTAGTGTTGTTTTGATATGTCACCTTAGTGACATCATGCACAAAAGTGCACTAATAGCTTGTTTTAAAATGTCTCTGACAATCTTGCACTTTCTGTTTTGAAATGATATGAAAGTTTGTGCCAATGTTTAATAACTGTTTAATAAATACACTTTTGGTAAATTACTTAGTTGTGATTTCCCTCTCTGCATGAACGTTTAAAATGAGTATATATTAATGCAGTATGAAGAAGAATGTTTTAATGTAGACACATAGAATCATCATGCTGATGTGATTATATGCATCAAGTGTTCATTCAAGGCTAAGGCAAAATATGGAGATATATATCATGTATCGTGACATGGCCTAAAAATATCGAGATATTTAAAAAAGGCCATATCGCCCAGCCCTAGTTTCAAACTTAAAATCACTGTTTTTGGCCCATTTTCTCCTTGCCCTTAAGAAGCAAAACATGTCTTATACAAAACCTACACTTATTTCTCATTTAAAATGTGCCGCTTTGCAACGTTTAAAGATGGACAATGTGTAAAACCTGCTTAAAATGTCAGCAAAAGACAAAAAGAGGAATGAGGACAATTAATCTAATTGCTCATGGGGGTCATGAGAATGCAAAGGCGATAATGTGGGTAGTCAGAGGTCACAGCTGGGTGCAAAACTTGCACATACATGCAGTGTTAGCAGAGGGCCAATATTACAATAACGCATCAACATACTGAGAGCAACGCTGTTAATTTAAGAGCATCTGCTCGCCACACATAAAAAGAAACAATCTGCTGATCTTCAACGTGTGAAGCGCTTTGCTGTGTGAGCACAAAAGACGATGCAGCCACAATATATATATATATATATATATATATATATATATATATATATATATATATATATATATATATATATATATATATATATATATATATATATATATATATATATATATATATATTATCAATCAAGCTTTTTTGGTTGATGTCGCCACAAGTAAACACACCTGCTAACTGATTGCAGATCAACTGTCACAAGCAGCAATTGCAAAAGGATATGTTAATGCTCGGGCGCGCTTGCTGTTTGTGCACGTCGCCTTTGCATAAAACTAGAAAGGCTTCATTTGCATTAGCTACTCCGAGGGTTGTACAAATACCAATATTATGGTACCGGTATGGGTAACAGAATGTACTTTGATACTTTTCTACATAAAAGGGGACCACAGAAAAATTGCATTATTGGCTTTATTTTAACAAAAAATCTTAGGGTAAATTAAACATATGTTTTTTATTGCAATTGAAGAACAATTTTGCACCTAAATAAAATAGTGAACATACTAGACAACTTGTCTTTTAGTAGTACCGTATTTTTCGGACTATAAGTCGCTTCGCAGTATAAGTCGCACCGGCCGAAAATGCATGATAAAGAAGGAAAAAAACATAAGTCGCACTGGAGTATAAGTCGCATTTTTGGGGAAATATATTTGATAAAACCCCACAGCAAGATTAGACATTTGAAAGGCAATTTAAAATAAATAAAGAATAGTGAACAACAGGCTGAATAAGTGTACATTGTATGAGGCATAAACAACCAACTGAGAAGGTGCCTGGTATGTTAACGTAACATATTATGGTAAGAGTCATTCAAATAACTATACATATAGAACATGCTATACGTTTACCAAACAATCTGTCACTCCTAATCGCTAAATCCCATGAAATCTTATACGTCTAGTCTCTTACGTGAATGAGCTAAACAATGTTATTTCATATTTTACGGTAATGTGTTAATAATTTCACACATAAGTCGCTCCTGAGTATAAGTCGCACCCCCGGCCAAACTATGAAAAAAACTGCAACTTATAGTCCGAAAAATACGGTAGTACCGTTGTTTATTCATTAGTACCATGATACTATACTAGTAGCGGTATACCGTACAACCCTAGTTACTCCATAATCATCCTCAAATTACTATATGTACCATTAAAGACGTTTGACAAAACTCTATTAGTCTGACAAACACTTGTTTTGGCTAGATATTACAGTAGAAAAAGTAAGGTCAGATGCAGGACAAGCTGGACAGAATGCGAGTGGACCCCTGCCTGGTTGCCTGGATTTCAGACTACCTCACCGATAGGCCACAGTACGTCAGACTGAAGGACATCACATCTGACACGGTGATCAGCAGCACCGGAGCGCCGCAGGGAACGGTGCTGGCCCCTCTTCTGTTCACCCTGTACACCGCTGACTTCTGCTACAACTCAGAGCTGTGTCACATGCAGAAGTACACGGATGACACAGCCATCGTCGGGTGCATCAGGGACGGCAGAGAGGAGGAGTTTCGGAGGCTGGTGAGGGACTTTGTTGTCTGGTGCCACAGGAACTTCTTGCAGCTCAATCCGACAAAGACCAAGGAGCTGGTCATTGACTTTGGGAGGTCGAGTCCAAGGTCACAACCTATTGTGATCGAGGGAGTCGAGGTACAGACCGTGGACTCATTCAAGTACCTCGGGGTGTGGGTGGACAATAAGCTGGACTGGACTGTTAACACAGACCACTTGTACAGGAAAGGACAGATCAGGCTGTACTTCCTGAGGAGGCTGCACTCCTTCAACATCTGTAAAAAACTCTTGTGGATGTACTACCAGTCTGTGGTTGCCAGTGTTCTGTACTACATCGTAGTGTGCTGGGGGGGCAGCATATCTAAGAAGGACAGCTCCAGGCTGGAGAAACTGATCAGGCGGGCCGATTCTACGATCGGAACAAAACTGGACTCACTGGTGACGGTGGCAGAGAAGAGGACTGTGGAAAAACTAGTGAGCATCCTGGATGATGCCAGTCACCCTCTGCATACCGTTGTCAGTAACCAGAGGAGCCTGTTCAGTGCTAGACTGCTTCATCCCAAGTGCAGGACTAATAGACTCAAAAACTCCTTTGTCCCACACGCCATTAGACTGTACAACTCCTCTCTGGGGGGGAGGGGGGGTACTAGGATGACAGGGGATGCAAAACAATAACAGTGAAATACTTTTTCATAACATGGTCACTACTGCCTAGTTTCTCTTGTTATATTCTTATTTTACTGTTATATTTTTATTCTCATCGTTGCTTTTTATTTTTATTCTATTGTAATATTTTTCTATTTTGTCTCCATTTATACCCCCATTATTTACTTTTTCCTTTTTACAATTTTGTACACTGCTGCTGGAATTTAAATTTTCCTGAGGGAACTCTCCTGAAGGAATCAATAAAGTACTATCTATCTATCTATCTATCCCAGCTTCCACTTTAAAGTAGTTGAAAATGCTACAAAAGTAGTTATTTGACATGACAGGACCACGGCGCTGCAAAATACTCCAGAACAAGACATTAAAAGCATTCCCAGTGCCATGTGCTCAAGCCCCATCAGGATCAACAATAGACACGTTTGAGCCACCAGCAGCCTGAGCAAGTGGTTCCTAGATGTCAGTGCCTTCTGGGCTTGCTTCCCTCCCACTGGGGGGCGTGAAACCAGCGGAACCGTCACCTGACTCGTCCTCAAGTTTACAATTTGAGAGACGTTAACAACCTCATTTCCTAGCGCGTTTCAGTCATTCTCAAAGGTTTTTAGAGGAAAAAACAGCACAGCGCTGTCCTGTGAGGGTTCAGCGTAGTACACCCCCCTCAAAAAAAAAAAAATCATATGAAACTAATTATGGAAGAAGACAAAACCGAGGAAATGCAAAACATTTCAGCTGAAAGGCATCCAAAACGTTAATATCAAACAAAGCCATGGTGAACCACATCATCTTAGGAAGGGAGAGCGCTACTTTGCAGTTCCACACTATGAGACACCCGTATGTCCACATAAGCATATAGAAGAGTTAGGGTGTTATATTGTAATACTTTAAATGCTATCAATGCTGCTGCTGAGTCATTAAAAAATCATGGGTAGTGGCCATTGCAATGCAGCTGTGATTAGTTTTATTAGGGCTTTAAAAAACTAGCAGCTCCATTTGGAACCGTTTTATTTAGGAGGGACTCTCAGTCTCCCACGTTTCCTACATCTTTGATTTTCCTAACACCGCAAACTAGGGTTGTACGGTATACCGGTGTTAGTATAGTACCGCAATATTAATGAATCATATTCGGTACTATACCGCCTGTGAAAAGTACCGGCCCCGCGCCGTCGTGTCATTGCTGGTTTTACGAGCAGAAAAGCATGTTCGGCAGCGCGCGCACACACAGAGTACTTACAAGCAGACACAGTGTGTAGACAGAAAAGGGAGAATGGACGCATTTGGCTTAAAAACTAACAATAAAAGTGAAGTTATAACACTGAAACGCCCTCAGGAAGAGGTGCTTTAAGACATTGCTCGCTAGCTAGCGGATAACGTCCATCCTGGCTACTTCTAAATCACTAATCCTCGCCTCCATGGCGACAAATAAAGTGAGTTTCTTACAAGTATTATTATCACTGCAGGACGAGGAATAGCTAAACATGCTTCACTGCACACCGTAGCTCGCCGGCACCAAGATGTAAACAAACGCCATGGGTGGATCGACACTCGACATCCACTGTGATGATACCAAGTACGATAGCATATCTAGTCGATACTATGATTACGTCGATATTTTTTAACATCACAACATCTTCTTTCGTTTTTTTAATTCATATTATGTTTATATACTCAGGAAATATGTCCCTGGACACATGAGGACTTTGAATATGACCAATGTATGATCCTGTAACTACTTGGTATCGGATTGATACCCAAATTTGTGGTATCATCCAAAACTAATGTAAAGTATCCAACAACAGAAGGATAACTGATTATTACATTTTAACAGAAGTCTAGATAGAACATGTTAAAAGAGAAAATAAGTAGCTATTAACAATAAATTAACAAGTACCGTATTTTTCGAACTATAAGTCGCAGTTTTTTTTCATAGTTTGGCCGGGGGTGCGACTTATACTAGGAAGCGACTTATGTGTGAAATTATTAACACATTAGCGTAAAATATCAAATAATATTATTTATCTCATTCACGTAAGAGACTAGACGTATAAGATTTCATGGGATTTAGCGATTAGGAGTGACAGATTGTTTGGTAAACGTATAGCATGTTCTATCTGTTATAGTTATTTGAATGACTCTTACCATAATGTGTTACGTTAACATACCAGACACCTTCTCAGTTAGTTATTTATGCGTCATATAACATACACTTATTCAGCCTGTTGTTTACTATTCTTTATTTATCTTAAATTGCCTTTCAAATGTCTATTCTTGGTGTTGGGTTTTATCAAATACATTTCCCCAAAAAATGCGACTTAAACTCCAGTGCGACTTAGATATGTTTTTTTCCTTCTTTATTGTGCATTTTCAGCCGGTGCGACTTATACTCCGGAGCGACTTATACTCCGAAAAATACGGTAAATTAATAATACATTTTCTACCATTTGTTCTTAATCATTTTGACAAAATAATAGAATGATAAATGCATACGTCAGCAGCTAAATTAGGAGCCTTTGTTTGTTTAATTACTAATAAAAGACAAGTTGTCTTGTATGTTCACTATTTTGTTTAATGACTAAATAATAATAAACATATGTTTAATGTACTGTAAGATTTTTTGTTAAAATAAAGCCAAAAATGCAATTTTTTTTGGTCCCCTTTATTTAGAAAAGTACCGAAAAGTATCAAAATAATCTTGGTACCGGTGCCAAAATATTGGTATCAGGACAACGCTACCTCAAACATTCTTGTGCGATCCACAGTCCTTCAAATGAACTCGGCTCCTTCTTCAGGTTCTGATGTCAAAAGTAGCCCCTCAACGACTTGAAAACGAGCAGAAGAAATGTCTCTGGCAAGCTTCCCGCTCATTACCGCCCGACATTCACATATCAAATAGACGGGGCTGAACTTCAGTGCCTGCTTATTGCTGTGCGGTGAGCGGGAAGCGCGGCGGCGCATTTTGTGCCACTGTCCGCTCAGAGGAAAACTGTTGAAACAAGAAAGCCACAGGTTTGATCCCCTGCAAAATTTGTCTTCTTGACACGGAGCAAGTGAAAGTGAGAAATAAATAGGGGATGACTACACATTGTAAGTTTTGCTAGAAAACAGTGGAAGAACATAAGTGATATAATCTTTTCTTGATAGTATTGAAGGAAAAATGAGCTGCGAGACTGTTGATTTACTCTCAACTTATTTGGTTGCTAGAGAAGAACACCATGAGAGTCAAAGAAAAGCTGAACCACATGAATGTAGACCTCATTAAAAGGAGTTCAGAACACACTAAAATAATACCTCTAAAGATAAAATAAGTAGTAAAATCCCCAAATCTAACTCAAATCCCCTTAAAAAACTGTTTGAATTATTCAAAGAAAGTACCACATGGCCCTACAACCGACTAACCAAAGTTAATACCTGACGTTAGCAAATATCAACAAAGCATTCAGAGGAAACTTCTGTAAGTCCCACTTCAACCTCTGCCCTGGATGAGGGCCAAAAAGAAACCTTACCCTGCGGTGATTATATTATAGGTGAAAGAAAACTGTATTTTGGGATCACACACAGTCAGCAAAAACACATAGCCATCGATCACTGTCTGGGGCAACTTCCTTTGATAAAAATCCACAAATTAGTTCTAACGGTTGTAGTCACATGAGAATTAAATGCAGGCTTCCCCTCAACTGTCTGTGTTTGCTGCTCCCTTTTTCACCACCACAATGCATTTAGGACCAACACAATCTGACAAACGAGCACAAGTTGGTCACTCAAGATCATTGCATCTCCGAAATCAGCAATCAGGGAAAAGTATTTCCTGAGCCTACAAGCTCTGGAGCGTTGACTCTTGTCATTTCGGGGTCCAGTTACAACAGACTCGAGTCAGTTTGCTCTGCTCCAACATTGTGTTGGATCAAGTGTGACATCAGGACCGGAAGGAATGGACCAAACCAAGATCACCTATGAGATGGGTTTACGTCCACCCGACGGGGGACTTTAGTCCCAAGTGAGGCAAGTGTGAACGCAATTGGACCAAAATGATGGATATGATCTCACAAAATGCGAGTGTACACCCAACGACAAAAAAACATCAGGAGAAAAATGGTTAAATGTGCGACCAGAAGCGTAAATACTGTAGTTAAACATAACTGGTTCGTTTAAACAAAGGCGTTGTGTTATTCATAGTTGGGTGAACTCGTCAAACGCTGTCTCCTTGCAGGATATCTCCGAGAACCTTTCTAACATCTTGATATCCTCTCAAGTTACATCTCAGCTGGTAAAAAAAAATCTACCAAAGATAGAAGAGTCCTACAATCCAATATGATCCAAATGACGTCATGTTGTTTTGGGCACATGGACGATGTACACGTCACACATGTTGTCAACTAGAGGTCTGCTGACCGAAGTCAAACCAAACCGCACTGAACCAGATTACTACAAGTGTGAAGGCATCCCTAGACGAAGATACTGCCTGCTTCCAAGCACCATTTAGCCATGCTCTGCAGTCTGCTTTATTCACACCAAATAGAAAGCGGTTTCATTGAGGTTTGTTTCCACGAGTACAGGGATGGGAGCATCCTTTGAGGAAAAAAAGAGGGAAATTTGTCTCAGGACAAAGTGCTGCCACGCAAACGGAAAAATAATATTTTGAAAATCAAGACTCAATTTAGACTTATTCTCATCTATCAACCTCTTTTGGCTGTCTTTTATACACTTATATGTCCCATGTACATAATTTACTAACATTATAATTGCTAATGTCCAAAACATGCATGCAAAAAAACGTTTCCCATTCGGCAAGTCTATCCACTCGGGTAATATACTTCCAGCGTTGTGACCTCTGTTTACAATCCATCACGTCGAAAATATAACTCCTCGCTGGCTACTAATAAATACTCTAGAACCACAACTGGTTCGGAACTAATATCGCTCGGTTTGTAATCATCCAAATATAATTAGCGGCAAAGTGGACAGCAGGCGTCGTCGTGGCTCGGAGAGCAAACAGAGACAAGCAATCTGGCTAGATGGTTCGGCTCGAGCTTTTTCCGGCGCTCCTGAGATCGTCTCCCAGTCCTGCCACTAAGAGAAACAGCGAGTACCTGCGGCTAAGCGGAGTGTTCAGCAGATTTTGTTTGGATCACATTTTTATTGATATTTCATTTAAAAAATTAGGAAATCAAATTTTGATGCAAAAATTAATGTTTAAATATGTGGATTTCCACGTTTTCAAGGACATTTCACATGCCTGTGAGTACTACAAGTGTCAACACATCCTTAGACAGCTTCTAAGCGCCATTTAGATGTGCTCCCCCGTCTCCTTTATACACTCTAAATACACAGCTGTTTAATTGAGGTTTGTCTCCACAAGTAGCGCTGAACGTTTGCCGTTCATCTCTAGTAAAAAGCTGCTGGGCATCTGCCCTCCTAAGGAACTGAGAGCAGCTGCATGCAACTACAGCAAAGGAGGAAAATAGTGCAGGACTTGGGACACCTTGCAAACAAAACATCTTGGGATGTTCTCCTGCAGACAGGTGGCAACTACAGCAAGATGCTAAACTTTGACACTTAGATGCATGCAACGCGGCATGGAAATAGATATGTTTTCCAAAATATGCACGCCACATTGATTTTCCTCTTCGACCACGTCCACACGAAGACAGATACTTCATAAACGCATACTTATCTCTGCGTTTAAGCCTCTTGTCCACACGTAGACACATATAATTGTGTCTTTAAAAACGCAGACTTTTACAAATGCTGGCCAAAGTGTAGAGATCCAAAACTCTCCGCTTAGCGTATGCATGTGCACGGCACTAACGGGAGACTTGTGATGACGTCACGGTTGTGCGCTGTCAATCCCAAGCTCAACAACACTGCCTTTTCGGCTTTAAACACACTATAAGAGGACTTAATGTCTGTTTGAACATAAACATACTGCTCTTTTCACTCAACATCAATAAAAAGTCACATCAAAATGGGCTTTGCGACACTCCCGCCGTCAGCTGTTTTGGATATGACCCCTGTGGAACCTCCACCTGATGGGACAACTTTGACAAGCAAGACTTTTTGCTCGGTGTCATGAGAAAGGTGCAACATTATCTCATGTTTTTAGTCCTTGTTTAACGACAACTCATGAAGTTAACTTACGTGTCTTGCTTCCATTTTTGTAGATGGAGCCTGGCGTAAAAAGCGACCAAGCAACTAAAAAAAAACATGATGTAGCGTCCTCCTCATAGTGTGTACTGGTGTAAAAGACAATATACACTTCATTACACATGTACTATATCGATGATTAAATGCTTTATAATTCCACGAGTTTTGCAGCGGCACACGCACGTCCGTGCACTTTATATATGAACTTAAACATGCAAAAGGGTTTCGTTAGTGCGCGCTGATTTTATAGTGTACACTTCACTGCACATGTAATACATCACCATGTTGCTGAACATGTTATAATTCTATGAGTGTTGGGATTCAGCAGCACTTTAATAATGTTCCCAGGGCTCTGTGTATGTGCAAGCTGGTTTTAAAGACAATGTACATGTCACTGTACATCTAAAGGCCATCAAAATAAACATAATAAAGCCACCAAGTCAGCTATTGCTGCCTTTTTTCAGGCTTCTGATTGGTCAAAATGTGCATGACAGCAGGTGTACGCGTTTGTGCGTAGACAGACCGTTTTGAAACTACACTTGTGTGGATGGAGATTGTTTTAAACCTAAATATGTGTTTTTGAAACTCTCTGTGCTCGCTTGGACATAGCCTAAGAGAAACAGTGAGTACCTGCAGCTGAGGTGAGCGTTCAGCAGCATTTTTATTGATATTTCATTTAAAAAATCAGGAAATCATATTTTGATGCGAAAATGAATGTTTAAAATTGTGGATTTCCACGTTTTCAAGGACATTTCACATGCCTGCGAGTACTACAGGTGCCGATGCATCCTTAGACAGCTTCCAACTGAAGATACCGCCTGCTTCCAAGCGCCATTTAGATGTGTTCTCCCGTAGCACAAGTAGTGCAGACCGTTTGCCGTTCATCTCAAGGAAAAAAAATCTGCTGGGCATCTGTGCTCATAAGGAACTGAGAGTAGCTGCATGCAACAAAATAGTGCAGGACTTGGGACACCTTGCAAAAATAAAATGATCTTGGGATGTTCTCCTGCAGACAGGTGGCAACTACAGCAAGATGCTAAACTTCTAAACTTGGATGCATGCAACGCAGCATGGAAATAGATATGTTTTCCAAAATATGCACGCCACATTGATTTTCCTCTTAGACCACGTCCACACGAAGACAGATACTTCATAAACGCATACTTATCTCTGCGTTTAAGCCTCTTGTCCACACGCAGACGCATAGTTTTGTTTTTAAAAACGCACTTTTGAAGATTGTTTTGAACCCAAATATGTGTTTTGAAACTCTCTGTGGACATAGCCTAAGAGAAACAGCGAGTACCTGCAGCTGAGGTGAGCGTTCAGCAGCATTTTTATTGATATTTCATTTAAAAAATTATGAAATCATATTTTGATGCGAAAATTAATGTTTAAAATGGTAGATTTCCACGTTTTCAAGGGCATAACACATGCCTGCGAGTACGACAAGTGTCGACGCATGCTTAGACAGCTTCCAACTGAAGATAATGCCTGCTTCCAAGGATGCGTTCTCCCATAGCACAAGTAGTGCAGACATTTGCCGTTCATCTCAAATAAAAAATCTGCTGGGAATCTGTGTTCATAAGGAACTGAGAGTAGCTGCATGCAACAACAGCGAAGGAGGAAAATAGTGCAGGACTTGGGAAAAAAAATATCCTGGGATGTTCTCCTGCAGACAGGTGGCAACTACAGCAAGATGCTAAACTTCTAAACTTGGATGCATGCAACGCAGCATGGAAATAGATGTTTTCCAAAATATGCACATTGATTTTCCTCTTAAATGCAAGTTAAAAAGAGTGCCCCTGCTTGATGTCGTGACACAATTACACCAAGCAGGGGGGGAAAGGCTTCTTGTAAACACTTCCCACATGCTGCCTGGGAGGCTACTCACCGAAGGTAGTACTGTTTTAAAGCGAATGCAGCGTTGGAGCAACTCCTTGGGAAGTTAAACTCCTCTCCAAGTTCATTCCACTGGTTTTTGTCGGACACCTGGAAGGAGGGAAATGCGTGTTATATTGAGGCACATGATAATAATAAACACACCTGTACTGGGGCAAAATGAGCGGCAACCATCTGGTGCCCTCACACCACCAATACCATAACAAGTAAAAATAATCAATAACTTGTTTAAACTACTGTGTTATGTTGAAATTGGTAATACAAAAACACGCGTGGTGATAGTGTGTGTATGTTGACGTGTTGGGGTCGGGGGGACTTAACGTTTCAGTTGATGCTAACTAGCAACATGGCTAACACGGCTAACTTGACTTTTCCTCCATTGCTAGTTTTGCACGCAAACGACGCCACAACACTTCCCAACAAACTGTGTCCGCCGGGCCGGGGTGGGGGAACGTGGTAGTCAGCGTCGCGACGTTAATTCGTGGTTGTGTGCCCGACAAGAGTTTAAACATTATTCACTATGCAAAGGCCTGTGCGGGGCCTTGCGTTTTTGTGAGCAGCCATGAAGCCGAAGAAAATGGCGAGGAAAGGGGGGGTACAAAAAAAAAAAAAAAAAAAAACCCGAAGCTTTTCCGTGCTAGCGAAGTGTCTACGGGCGCTCCGGAAGGGGGGTACGGCCGTGCAAATCGATGTTAGACGTGCCCGCTAATTTTGAGCGGAGAGCCCGCACACACACACAGACGGGACACAACAACACAGCACATTGCAATAGAGATACACGGCAACACTAGCACAAGGCCAACAACGAGCCACTAACGTCTTTCTGTCGGTGGCGGGGGGGTTTCCACTTGTCCCGGGGAGTTGCAGAGTGGTCCCCACGCAGGGTGCAGAAATAAACCCCACTTTTAGTCTCCTCACTCACCTTTGCAAATCCACCTAAAGAGACGACTCTGATGTAGAGAGCGTTCAGGTCCAGCTCTTTCCCACCCACGATAGGAATCTTCTTAAACGGCGATCTGCTGGGGGGGGATAACGTCAGAAATGAGCACACGGTAACACTTTAAAGTGTGTCTTTTTTAAAAGTTAACCAAGAATTCAAGAAAAAGACGCACCCTCTGCTTTGGTGGAATTGCCGCAGCTCGTCCAGGAAAGCTCGTCCTTTCCGCCGCTGCTCTGGAAGGTTTTTCCCCGTCGAGTTTGCCATCGTTTTGAACGGTTAAAAAGCCCCCACTTCGCTCGCTTCCTAAGCCGCCAAGGATCCCATACTCCGCCGGCGCTCAGTCATTCGCCGGGCTGAGTGTGTTTTGGGAAAAGAAAAAAGTTAAATAAGAAAAGAAGAGCGAGGGGGAAGCTCGCTAATAAAGACCGATGCACACAGCGACCCCCCCGGACCAAGTTGCAACGGATAGTCGTACCCCCCCCACCCCCGAATACGAGCGATCTAGCGGGAGATTCGGCGCGCCATGCTGGACGGTGCCGGGACGATCGCGGTTGTGTTGGTTTTGGAGTGGGGTTTGACAGTGTAGTACGGACGCGGCGGCTCCGAGGCTATCGCGCACACTGTAGAGCGGCAGAGCGAGCCTGTTCTCAGACAAAAAGATGAGAAGGCCGCGGAGAGGCCGGGCCCTGCCATGCGCGCGGCAGCGACATCTGTGGCCGCTGGCGGAATTGCAACAACCCCCCACCCCCCTCCCCTCCGGTCAGGGGCAGAGCGGGTGGTGGAACAATAGCGACTGTTTTCTTTTTTTTAGGGACCGTCTGACAAATTGTCCGTTGCATGACGTTTTACATAAGGGGTCCACAATCTTTTTCCCACCAGGGACCGGTTTAATGTATGCATTATTTCCATGTGTGGCAGATAAAAACAGCAAAAAAAAAATGAGCATGAAAAATCAACTCACTATAACGCTTTACCATGAATTGATTAACGACTTACCGTATTTTTAGGACTATAAGTCGCATTTTTTTTTCATAGTTTGGCCGGGGGTGCGACTTATACTCAGGAGCGACTTATGTGTGAAATTATTAACACGTTACCGTAAAATATCAAATAATAGTATTTAGCTCATTCACGTAAGAGACTAGACATTAGGGGTGTGGGAAAAAATCGATTTGAATTAGAATCGCGATTCTCACGTTGTGCGATTCAGAATCGATTCTAATTTTTTTTTAATAGATTTTTTTTTTTAATTGATTTCTTTTTATTTAAAAATAAAAAAAATATATATATATATACAGGTATATATATATACCCCGCAACCTCGAAGGGAATAAGCGGTAGAAAATGGATGGATGGTATATATATATATATATATTTTTTAATTAATCATTCCAACAAAACAATACACAGCAATACCATAACAATGCAATCCAATTCCAAAACCAAACCCGACCCAGCAACACTCAGAACTGCAATAAACAGAGCATTTGAGAGGAGACACAAACACGACACAGAACAAACCAAAAGTAGTGAAACAAAAATGAATATTATCAACAACAGTATCAATATTAGTTACAATTTCAACATAGCAGTGATTAAAAATCCCTAATTGACATTATCATTAGACATTTATAAAAAATTAAAAAATAAGCTTGACAACACACTGTGTCCATTATTTTCACAAAGATAAAATAGGTCATATTTTTGGTTCATTTAATAGTTAAAACAAATTTACATTATTGCAATCAGTTGATAAAACATTGTCCTTTACAGTTATAAAAGCTTTTTACAAAAATCTACTACTCTGCTTGCATGTCAGCAGACTGGGGTAAATCCTGCTGAAATCCTATGTATTGAATGAATAGAGAATCCTTTTGAATCGGGAAAAAAATCGTTTTTGAATCGAGAATCGTGTTGAATTGAAAAAAAAAAATCAATTTTGAATCGAATCGTGACCCCAAGAATCGATATTGAATCGAATCGTACGTGGGACACCCAAAGATTCACAGCCCTACTAGACGTATAAGATTTCATGGGATTTAGCGATTAGGAGTGACAGATTGTTTGGTAAACGTATAGCATGTTCTATATGTTATAGTTATTTGAATGACTCTTACCATAATATGTTATGTTAACATACCAGGCACGTTCTCAGTTGGTTATTTATGCGTCATATAACGTACACTTATTCAGCCTTTTGTTCACTATTCTTTATTTATTTTAAATTGCCTTTCAAATGTATTTTCTTGGTGTTGGATTTTATCAAATAAATTTCCCCCAAAAATGCGACTTATACTCCAGTGCGACTTATATATGTTTTTCCCCTTCTTTATTATGCATTTTCGGCCGGTGCGACTTATACTCCGGAGCGACTTATACTCTGAAAAATACGGTAAACAAGTTGAAAAATCTATTAGGGTTTTACCATTTAGTGGTCAATTGTACGGAATATGTACTGTACAGTGCAATCTACTAATAAAAGTTTCAATCAATCAATCAATGAAGTTGTGGGAGGCCTAGGCTAATTCTTTGCGAAGCGATGGTGCCCCGCATGTTGATGGCGTATACCAGGGGTCACCAACGCGGTGTCCGCGGGCACCAGGTAGCCCGTAAGGACCAGATGAGTAGCCCGCTGGCCAGTTCTAAAAATAGCTCAAATAGCAGCACTTACCAGTGAGCTGCCTCTATTTTTTAAATTGTATTTATTTACTAGCAAGCTGGTCTCGCTTTGCTCGACATTTTTAATTCTAAGAGAGACAAAACTCAAATAGAATTGAAAATCCAAGAAAATATTTGAAAGACTTGGTCTTCACTAACTGACAAAGAAACAGATAACAGATTTGGTGTCCAGTTCAAAGTGTGACATGATTTATTTAAAAATTTGAGAGTTGACTTTTGTATTTTACATGAGTTATTATTTGTACAAACATGGTGCAAAGTAATTCATGATTTGTTAAAAAATGTTAGTGGCTCGCTAGTCAAAATGGGATATTGTGATTTCACAAGACGGTCTTAGAAGTGATCATTTGAAAATGTTCAATTTGAAAAATGTGCACTTAGAGAAAATATAAAAATAAAGTGTTGCATATTGATATTTATCTGTTTCTATATATATTTATTGTGAGAAATCATTAAGATGATCAGTGTTTCCACAAAGATAAATATAATGAATTATTAATAATAACATAGAGTTAAAGGTAAATTGAGCAAATTGGCTATTTCTGGTAACTTATTTAAGTGTGTATCAAACTGGTAGCCCTTCGCATTAATCAGTACCCAAGAAGTAGCTCTTGGTTTCAAAAAGGTTGGTGACCCCTGGCGTATACTGTATACCAGTATTTCTTAACCATAGGGCTTATATATATATAGATATATGTTGGGCTGCGAGCGCCCCCCTAGAATGTAATATATGTGTTTTTTAGCTGTGGTCCGTATAGGCCAGGCCTGGGCAATTATTTTGACTCGGGCCAAATTTAGAGAAAAAAAATGTGTCTGGGGGCCGGTATATCTGTTTTTAGGAACACTAATACAAAACCTCACAATAATGTCTGATTGAATGCTAAAAACGTTATGACAGACCGCCTTAAAAAAAGGAAAGGAATTTTAATTTTTTTTTACTGAATGAGACACCCAGAATGTACATGAAAATAAAGAATGTGGGATTTACAATATTAACTATGAACGATAAAACACTGAATATTGACAACATATGAACGTCACATCCACTCATGCAACAAAAATGCAACAAAACAGCGAAATTTGAACGTGAAGGGTACAAATAAACCCCACCTACAATCTGGTACATCTGATGTATCACTAAGCTTTAAAACTTTGTTGTGAAAATCTCCTTCCGCGTCTGTCCCTGACACCTGCATTTCAGGCTGACACTCCGGAAACACTCTGTGGGAACGCTCCTCCACCCACACTGCTTGGTGACTTAGATTACCATAGTAACTAGAATAACATGCAAAAGCGCAGATTCCAACCATTGAAATACTTTGTATAGTTCAAGACTTAC
Organism: Entelurus aequoreus; assembly: GCF_033978785.1. Lineage (NCBI taxonomy): Eukaryota > Metazoa > Chordata > Actinopteri > Syngnathiformes > Syngnathidae > Entelurus > Entelurus aequoreus. Next base: position 56,790,462 of record NC_084742.1, on the reverse strand, counting down.
GGTCATTGGAAAACATCACTGCACATCATAATGGCAGCTACAGTTTCCATCTTAAAGATCTAAAAAAAATTATTTGGGAATGTCCGGCGGGCCAGATTGAAAAGCTTAACGGGCCGCATGTCGCCCCCGGGCCTTAATTTGCCCAGGTCTGGCATAGGCAGCAGCGGTACTCAGTTGTAATACACTTTTCCACCACTTGTGGCAGTAATGACAGTGTAAAACAAACAGAAGAAGTCTGGCACTAATGTCATAGAGAAATTTCTTAAGCGCAAAAATTATGACTAAAGTGGTGAAAGCTGTATTTTCATTTGCGCTTTAATTTTGTTGACAGTTTAGTTAAGAAACACATGTATTATTAATTTAGTTTATTTATTTTAGCACAACATATTGTATGTAAATGTATTGTTTATTTGGTTCGTACTTCTTTTTCAAATCAGCCTGACCTAAGCTTAAGGTTTATTTGTTAAATTAATAATATAATCTTTGTGATCACCACATGCTTTTATATCATTTGACAAAGTAGGTAGTAAAATGTAAGTAGATTAGATATAATTATTGAATAGGATCTAAATCAAGAGTAAGATGACTAATTTAATGTTAATATTGGAGTGGTCCCCGGGCTCCTCTGTATAGGAAAAGTTTGGTCCCGAGGTCAAAAAGGTTAAGAACCCCTGCTAAATTCCCCTTTGGCTACAATCTGGCACATTAACATTTGATATGTCCATTAATGTGCATTGTCCCATGTACTATAACAAAGTAGTTGCACTATACATCTATTAACAAGCTTATTGGTGAGTTTAGTGGGACAGGTGAAAGTTAAGTAGTAGAAAATGCGGTAGTTTATAAATTAAATAATGTTTCTGGGCGGCCCGGTAGCAATTGCGTCACCGGTAGTTGGGGACCACTGATATATATGATTTAGATATAGAAATGCTAATGTCATGTAGGATTTTTTACAATGTTGTATCTTTTAATTAAATATAGGGATAACTTCACTTCAAACACTTTAATCCAGTCCACTATTAATCATGTTTATCTGATTTTTTAGGGACATGCATTAAAAAGCAAACGGAGGTGTAAGATGGTATATACGTCTTTGGTGGTCGTTGTACGCCTAGTAGGGTTTCCTGGTTGAGTTGAGTTTATTTGGAACATGCATGCATACAACATGATACATCACAATTTCCAGTTCCTCTATTCAACGTGTTCGAAAAGGAGTAGGAAGAAGCAGAGCTTATTTAATCCTACCCCTTTTCCTTTGCATAGCGGTTGCTAAAACTTTTGTTCACTTCCTGTTCTCAATTTATTCATAACATACTCCATAGGTAATTACAATAAAGATAAATAAATAACAATTGGTGAAGTAAGTTGAATATCATATGGTGAAATGAGTAAGATTATCTTGAAAATGAACGCACGCATGAGATAAATTCAGAATGTTTATCTTCTTCTTTGTACTTCGTAAACACTTTAAGTTTGACGAGTTTCTTGAAGTGGATCGTATTAGTACATTGTTTGATTTATTTGCTTAATCTATTCCATCATTTAGAAATAAAATAGAATAGAAAGTACGCTATTGATCCCTGGGGGAAATTCAGCACCACAGTTCGCTCACAATAGACAATAAACACTTAGGTATTTTTTTACATGTGAATAACTTAAATACAGTCTATTGTACAGCATTATTCACTTGTGAATAATATAAATACAGTCTATTATACAGCATTATTCACATGTGGCGTGGCGAAGTTGGTAGAGTGGCCGTGCCAGCAATCGGAAGGTTGCTGGTTACTGGGGTTCAATCCCCACCTTCTACCATCCTAGTCACGTCCGTTGTGTCCTTGGGCAAGACACTTCACCCTTGCTCCTGATGGCTGCTGGTTAGCGCCTTGCATGGCAGCTCCCGCCATCAGTGTGTGAATGTGTGTGTGAATGGGTGAATGTGTAAATACTGTCAAAGCGCTTTGAGTACCTTGAAGGTAGAAAAGCGCTATACAAGTATAACCCATTTATCATTTATCATTTATCATAACATAAATATAGTCTATTGTACAGCATTATTCACATGTGAATAATATAAATACAGTCTATTATACAGCATTATTCACATGTGAATAACATAAATACAGTCTATTATACAGCATTATTCACATGTGAATAATATAAATACAGTCTATTATACAGCGTTATTCACATGTGAATAAAATAAATACAGTCTATTATACAGCATTATTCACATGTGAATAACACAATCTATTGTACAGCATTATTCACATGTGAATAATATAAATACAGTCTATTATACAGCATTATTCACATGTGAATAACATACATACAGTCTATTATACAGCATTATTCACATGTGAATAACATAAATACAGTCTATTGTACAGCATTATTCACATGTGAATAACATAAATACAGTCTATTATACAGCATTATTCACATGTGAATAATATAAATAAAGTCTATTGTACAGCATTATTCACTTGTGAATAATATAAATACAGTCTAATATACAGCATTATTCACATGTGAATAACATAAATACAGTCTATTGTACAGCATTATTCACATGTGAATAATATAAATACAGTCTATTATACAGCATTATCCACATGTGAATAACATAAATACAGTCTATTGTACAGCATTATTCACTTGTGAATAATATAAATACAGTCTATTATACAGCATTATTTACATGTGAGTAATATAAATACAGTCTATTATACAGCATTATTCACATGTCCATCCATCCATCAATTTTCTACCGCTTGTCCCTTTTGGGGTCGCGGGGGGTGCTGGAGCCTATTTCAGATGCATTCGGGCGGAAGGCGGGGTAAACCCTGGACAAGTCGCCACATCATAGCAGATTATTCACATGTGAATAATATAAATACAGTCTATTATACAGCATTATTCACATGTGAATAACATAAATACAGTCTATTGTATAGCATTATTCACATGTGAATAATATAAATACATTATACATTTACAGTACATGTACAGTCAAAAGGAACATATGCATTATACAGTCTGATGGCTGTCGGTTTCAATTTTTCAATTTAATTCCACATACTGATATACTGAAGGTCTTAAGTGTTGCACGTGCGTACAAATGTTTTAAATTAAATTTTTCTCTAACATTATATTTCTCCTCTTTTGTTAAGAAGAATTGTTGTATATTCTCGGGTAGCAGATTATAGTTTGCTTTGTGTAAATATATATTTTTGTATATATATTTTTTATAATAATTAAGTTTTTCATATATATGTATATGATTTAGATTTAGAAATGCTAATGTCATGTAAGATTTTATACAATGTTGTTTATTTTAATTAAATATAGGGATAACTTCAATTCAAACACATTAATCGTGTCCACTATTAAGCATCAGATTTTTTTTAGGGACATACATTAAAAAACAAACGCAGGTGTAAAATGGTTTCCTGTTTAAATGCTGTTACATGTTTCAGAGTAGTGGTAAAAAATCTCCCGGGGATGCCTGGAAATTACCCCCGATCCCTTCCCCGTGTAACTGCCAAGCATATCTTTTTGATGGGGTTACATTCAACCATTACACGTACCCCTTTGCTCAATGAAGAACCTGTCACAAAATGGCGGAGACGTACGTTAACAGACCCCATTTTGAGGAATTGACATCAAGACGACGGCAGGAAAATTGTGTCGTCGCCGTGTGTTTTTTATGTCGCTTGTTTTTTTTGTTTTTTTTGTTAGCGGAGTTGAACTCTGTTCGGACTCCCCCGCGCCCGTCAACCGAATTCTGGGCTAATGATCTCGCAGCGTGTTAGCATTGTAGCTTAGCGTGCTAAGCTAACTTACTTTGCTAACAACTGCGCCGCGGTGAGCAGGTTGGGTTAATCCTATTAGCTGTTGTCCAGTCTAATCTAACTGTGTTGTTTTGTTGTATTTTATCATATTAATCATATTTACACACTCGAAGTAACGTCATTTAGCTGCACCGCCGTAACGTACTCTAGCACCGTCATCGTCCATTTAGCTGCATGAACATACTACAAACTGGTTAAACATCCTCACTGATTAAATGATAATTTCTTAATACATTTAATAAGAATAAAACGCTGTAATCGCAGTATGACTAACTAGCTATTTTACATTGCTGGAGTGTATATAATGTTGGAAGCTAACCTGCTAGTTAGCCGTCTACGTGCATGTTTATTGTTTGCTTTGCTCTTCCTTAATAGTTGGAATAGTTACACCTGTAATAGCACACCCTTTAAGGTTTATTTAGTAATAATGATATTCGGTAATCAATGTGGTGAGTCGTAAACATGGCCTCAATGCTAACGTTATGTAGCATGTTTATATGGTGTTAATGCATTGGTGTCTTTACTGTACACGATATACGTTTAGTTCATTAAACACATCTAATGTGAATATGTGCCGAATGTCTTACCTTTGATTGTCAAGTTCACTAATATATCATATTATCGTCATTTCTATTCTTTGGTGACTTATGTGTCATGACATAATGTACTTGGGCAGCCCCAGTTCAAAACAGCCACATGCTATTTGATGTACTCTTAGATATTTATAGTAAAAGTATATCATTTGGTCTGTATTAAGTTCAATGGAACATTGTATTATAATGCTGAATTATTCTCTCTGTGGAGGTCACAGGATTTTAAACCGGGGTGTTCAAAGTGTGGCCCAGGGCCCATTTGCTGCCCGCAGCTAATTTTTTTAAAGGCTTTGGCACATTCTATAATTACTATGGGGGGAAAAAACATAAAAGAGCAACCAGGTTAGCTACTTTACATTCCTTGAGTGTAGATAATGCTGGAAGTTAACCTGCTAGTTAGCCGTCTACGTGCATCTTTATTGTTTGCTTTGCTCTTCCTTAATAGTTGAAATATTTACACCTGTAATAGCACACCCTTTAAGGTTTATTCAATATAATGATATTCGGTAAACAACGTTGCGACTCGTAAACATGGCCTCAATGTTAACGTTATGTAGCATGTTTATATGGTGTTAATGCATTGGTGTCTTTACTGTACACAATATACTATGAGAAAGTTTAGTTCGATAAACACATCTAATGTGAATATGTGCTGAATATCTTACCTTTGATTGTCAAGTATCACATTATCGTCATTTCTATTCTTTGTTGACGTATGTGTCATGACATAATGCACTTGGCCAGCCCCAGTTCAAAACAGCCACATGCTATTCGATGTACTCTTAGATATTTGAGACACTTGTGATTTAGGGCTATATAAATAAACATTGATTGATGATTGATTGATTGATATTTATAGTAAAGGTATATAATTTAGACTGTATTAAGTTCAATGGAACATTATATTATAATGCTGAATTATTCTCTCTGTGGAAGTCACAGGATTTTAAACCGGGGTGTTCAAAGTGTGGCCCAGGGGCCATTTGCTGCCCGCAGCTAATTTTTTTAAAGGCTTTGGCACATTCTATAATTACTATGGGGTGGAAAAAACATAAAAGCGCAACCAGGTGTTTCAATGTTGACTAATATCACAATGCTTCCATGCAGACGTTTTTCTTCTTCTTTAAAACTGTCATTGCTCAGGTCGGGTTAATCCTATTAGCTGTTGTCCAGTGTAATTTAACTGTGTGCTCTTGTTTGTTGTATTTAATAATATTTACACACTCGATGTAACATACTCTAGCACCGTCATCGTCCATTTAGCTGCATGATAATACTACAAACTGGTTAAACATCCTCACTGATTAAATTATCATTTCTTAATACATTTAATAAGAATAAAACGCTGCAATCGCAATATGACTAACTAGCTCGTTTACATTGCTGGAGTGCAGATAATGCTGGAAGCTAACCTGCTAGTTAGCCGTCTACGTGCATGTTTATTGTTTGCTTTGCTCTTCCTTAATAGTTGAAACATTTACACCTGTAATAGCACACCCTTTAAGGTTTATTCAGTAATAATGATATTCAGTAATCAATGTGGCGAGTCGTCAACATGGCCTCAATGTTAACGTTATGTAGCATGTTTATATGGTGTTAATGCATTGGTGTCTTTACTGTACACAATATACTATGAGCAAGTTTAGTTCGATAAACACATCTAATGTGAATATGTACCGAATATCTTACTTTTGATTGTCAAGTATCATATTATCGTCATTTCTATTATTTGTTGACGTATGTGTCATGACATAATGCACTTGGCCAGCCCCAGTTCAAAACACCCACATGCTATTTGATGTACACTTAGATATTTATAATAAAAGTATATAATTTAGACTGTATTAAGTTCAATGGAACATTATATTATAATGCTGAATTATTCTCTCTGTGGAGGTCACAGGATTTTAAACCAGGGGTGTTCAAAGTGTTTTTTTTTAAGGCTTTGGCACATTCTATAATTACTATGGGGGGAAAAAAACATAAAAGAGCAACCAGGTGTTTCAATGTTGACTAATATCACAATGCTTCCATGCAGACGTTTTTCTTCTTCTTTAAAACTGTCATTGCTCAAAACATTTTTTAATTAAAATGAATGGTGTTATGAACGATTGACCTATTTAAGGGTCTAATTACTTGACGTCAATTATTCCATTTTGAAATGTTTGTCGGGGAAAATATTACACATTTTGTGGTTTTGCCTTAAAGAAACAGGATTTTGACGGTATGAGCATAACACGTGCAAACTAATAACTTCACATCAACAGTTAGACCTAAAGTTGATTTTAAAGATGTAAGCCTTGAATAAAAGTTAATCTATGACTTATTTTTTACATTTTTATGACTGAGACGCTTTCGGGTTTCCAGGACCAAACGTGAAGGGAGCCTTAAAGGTAAAAACAAAGCTATATTTTGTATTGGTTTTGAAAATAAGAAATATCAAAGTGGCTTCTGCATGCTTTGTTTTTTCCCCCAAAAAAAGTTTGTGGACACCCCTGGTTCAAACAGTACGTTAGTATTCCAAATTAGTCAATTATGCTTACAAATGCGGGTTGGTATTAAGAAAAGATGAGATTAATTCTGTGTTTTGAAGCATAACTTTGGGAATATTGTCATTATTTTATTTGATAATAAAAAGTATTCACTAGATAAGTAATGTCCAAATTAGTGTTGTCTCGATACCAATATTTTGGTACCGGTACCAAAATGTATTTCGATATTTTTCTAAATAAAGGGGACCACAAAAAATGGCATTATTGGCTTTATTTTAACAAAAAATCTTAGGGTACATGAAACATGTTTATTATTGTAATTTAGTCCTTAAATAAAATAGTGAACATACTAGACAACTTGTCTTTTAGTAGTAAGTAAACAAACAAAGACTCCTAATTAGTCTATGCAGTAACATATTGTCATTTATACACCTATTATTTTGTACACATTATAAAGAACAAACTGTAAAAAAATATTATTAATCTACTTGTTCATTTACTGCTAATATCTGCTTACTTTCTCTTCTAACATGTTCTATCTACACTTCTGTTCAAATGTAATAATCACTTATTCTTCTGTATTCTTCATTCTTCGGTACTTTTTAGAGGCGGTATAGTACCGAATATGATTCATTAGTATCGCGGTACTATACTAATACCGGTATACCGTTCAACCCTAGTCCAAACTTTTGCGTTCTAAAACGTTTCATATTTTTTTTATACATAATTAAAGACTAGTTGTTTTATTATTAGTTATTAATATCAACACTACAGCCTTTTCTCTTTACATTGTGCTTTTTAGTACATTACTTCCCATGTTTTTGTTTTGGTTAAATGTTATTTCTCTGATGTACCCTAGGTCAATAAAAACAAACCACAGGCTACATTAATATCCTTTTAAAGTCAACAATCTGCCTGCAAAAGAAATAAATGCTGCAATATTGGTTGAAACTGTCACATAGTGTTAACTGCACTTCATCTTAGAAGTGTTCAAAGTGCAACTACAATTAAATAGTCTTAAAATATTACATTTCTGAATTGTGAACATGGTGGACACTTAAAATCGACCCATTTCTGGTAGGGGCTTTGTATTGGATGTCACTATAACTATACCCAACTGTTCATGTAGCACTTCACCAATGACGTCACGTGATGTGTTATCTTGTTGGGCCTTTAGTAGCCTTTAGTCCAGCCACCATTTAAAGAGTGATACATGCAGTCA
>NC_084742.1:56767298-56777298 GCF_033978785.1 Entelurus aequoreus | reverse complement strand
GTTCGAATCGGCGTGACGTCAACAAACTAGATCGGGCCATTCCTGAAGGAATTCCGTGTGAACGCTCCAATCCTGGATTTTTATTTTATTTTTTAGAACAGTTGAAGTAGAACACACAATTCGCGAACAGGCTGAATATTTTGAAGTCGGAACAGGTTGAATCTGATGAAAAATGTGGGAATTTTGGAACTTTGAAGAATGTCCCGTTGATTTCAGTGGGGCGGCATAGCTCGGTTGGTAGAGCGGCCGTGCCAGTAACTTGAGGGTTCCAGTTTCGATTCCGGCTTCCACCATCCTAGTTACTGCCGTTGTGTCCTTGTGCAAGACACTTTACCCACCTGCTCCCAGTGCCACCCACATGGTTTAAATGTAACTTATAAACCCCGTTTCCATATGAGTTGGGAAATTGTGTTAGATGTAAATATAAACGGAATACAATGATTTGCAAATCCTTTTCAACCCATATTCAGTTGAATATGCTACCAAGACAACATATTTGATGTTCAAACTCATAAACATTTTATTTTTTGCAAATACGTAATCATTAACTTTAGAATTCAATGCCAGCAACACGTGACAAAGAAGTTGGGAAAGGTGGCAATAAATACTGATAAAGTTGAGGAATGCTCATCAAACACTTATTTGGAACATCCCACAGGTGAACAGGCAAATTGGGAACAGGTGGGTGCCATGATTGGGTATAAAAGTATATTCCATGAAATGCTCAGTCATTCACAAACGAGGATGGGACGAGGGTCACCACTTTGTTAACAAATGCGTGAGCAAATTGTTGAACAGTTGAAGAAAAACCTTTCTCAACCAGCTATTGCAAGGAATTTAGGGATTTCACCATCTACGCTCCGTAATATCATCAAAGGGTCCAGAGAATCTGGAGAAATCACTGCACGTAAGCAGCTAAGCCCGTGACCTTCCATCCCTCAGGCTGTACTGCATCAACAAGCGACATCAGTGTGTAAAGGATATCACCACATGGGCTCAGGAACACTTCAGAAACCCACTGTCAGTAACTACAGTTGGTCGCTACATCTGTAAGTGCAAGTTAAAACTCTCCTATGCAAGGCGAAAACCGTTTATCAACAACACCCAGAAACGCCGTCGGCTTCGCTGGGCCTGAGCTCATCTAAGATGGACTGATACAAAGTGGAAAAGTGTTCTGTGGTCTGACGAGTCCACATTTCAAATTGTTTTTGGAAACTGTGGACGTCGTGTCCTCCGGACCAAAAAGGAAAAGAACCATCCGGATTGTTCTAGGCGCAAAGTGTAAAAGCCAGCATGTGTGATGGTATGGGGGTGTATTAGTGCCCAAGACATGGGTAACTTACACATCTGTGAAGGCGCCATTAATGCTGAAAGTTACATACAGGTTTTGGAGCAACATATGTTGCCATCCAAGCAACGTTAGCATGGACGCCCCTGCTTATTTCAGCAAGACAATGCCAAGCCACGTGTTACATCAATGTGGCTTCATAGTAAAAGAGTGTGGGTACTAGACTGGCCTGCCTGTAGTCCAGACCTGTCTCCCATTGGAAATGGGAAATAATTCCACCTAAAAAGCTTCAAAAATGTGTCTCCTCAGTTCCTAAACGTTACTGAGTGTTGTTAAAAGGAAAGGCCATGTAACACAGTGGTGAACATGCCCTTTCCCAACTACTTTGGCACGTGTTGCAGCCATGAAATTCTAAGTTCATTATTATTTGCAAAAAATAAAAAATAAAGTTTATGAGTTTGAACATCAAATATCTTGTCTTTGTAGTGCATTCAACTGAATATGGGTTGAAAATGATTTGCAAATCATTGTATTCCGTTTATATTTACATCTAACACAATTTCCCAACTCATATAGAAACAGGGTTTGTAGATATTGGGCTTCACTATGTAAAGCGCTTTGAGTCACTAGAGTAAAGCGCTTTATAAATATAATTCACTTCCCCAAAAATTGGGAATTTCGGGTTGAGCGGGAATTTTTGTGAAAATGGTAGATACTTGAATGTCACTAGAGAAAAGTGCTATATAAATGGTGTTGAAATTTTTCAAATCGGTGGAGAAATGTTATTACGGAATTCCTGGAATTTCGGGAAAACCGGGAATTTTTCAAGTTAAAAAAACAACTTCGGTTTTTATCCTGATTAAGAAGAATGTTTTTGTTAGAATTGTTGAAGTAGAGCACACAATTCTGAATATTTTGAAGTTGGAACAGTTTGAATCAGATAAAAAAATGTGGGAATTGTGGAACTTAAAGAATGTCCCATTGAATTCAATGGGACATTTCCCAAAAATTGGGGAATTTCTGTAAAAGCGGGAATTTTTTTGAAAATCGTAAAAAACTTGAACGGTTTGAATCAGTACAACTGAAATGTTTGGTGTTTAAATTTTTCAAATCGGTGGAGAAATGTTGAAGTAGTAACATGTTGAATTGAGAAATGGTATTACGGAGTTCCTGGAATTTTGGGAAAACTTGTAATTTTTCCTGTTCAAAAAACAACTTCGGTTTTTATCCTGATTAAGAGGAATGTTTTGATGGTGGAACGGTTGAAATGTGTTGAAAAATGTGGAAGGAGTAGCCGCCAGAATAAAAGGGTGGAAATAGGGCTTTGGAAAAGCAAGAATTTGGGAAAATCCTGGAATTTTTTTGAACTTGGAAAAAGATTACTTTGAATTTCCAGAATGGTGGAATGTGTTGAAGGTGAAATTGTTTCAATAGCTTGAAAAATGTGGAAATGGCAGAAGTTTGAAAAATGGCCAATTCCTTTTGAATGGGAAAAATGTCCCGGAATTCTGGGAAATCAGGGAATTTTTTTTTTAATTAGTCAATGGGAAAGCCCGCAATTCCCGAACAGGCTGAACAGTTTGAAGTTGGAACGCTTTGAATCAGATGAAAAATGTGGGAATTGTGGAACTTTGAAGAATGTCCCATTGATTTCATTGGGAATTTCCCCAAAAATTGGGAATTCCGGGTAAAGCGGGAATTTTTGTGAAAATAGTACAAACTTGAATGGTCTGAATGAGTTGAAATGGTTGGTGTTGACATTTTTGAAATCGGTGGAGAAATGTTGACGTAGTAACATGTTGAATTAAGAAATGTTATTACGGAATTCCTGGAATTTCGGGAAAAAACAGGAATTTTTCCAGTTCAAAAAACAACTTCGGTTTTTGTGCTGATTAAGAGGAATGGTTTGATGGTGGAACGGTTGAAATGCGTTGAAAAATGTGGAAGGAATAGTCACCAGAATAAAAGGGTGGAAATAGGGCTTTGGAAAAGCAGGAATTCTGGAAAATCCTGGAATTTTTTTGAACTTGGAAAAAGGATAGTTTGAATTTCCAGAATGGTGGAATGTGTTGAAGGTGGGATTATTTGAATAGGTTGAAAAATGTCGAAATGGCGGAAGTTTGAAAAATGGCCAATTCATTTTGAATGGGAAAAATGTCCCGGAAAACCTGGAATTCTGGAAAATCTGGGATTTAAAAAAAAAAAAAGTCAATAGGAAAGCCTGTGATTCTCGAACAGGCTGAACAGTTTGAGGTTTGAACGCTTTGAATCAGATGAAAAATGTGGGAATTGTGGAACTTTGAAGAATGTCCCATTGATTTCAATGGGAATTTCCCCAAAAATTGGGAATTCCGGGTAAAGCGGGAATTTTTGTGAAAATGGCAAAAACTTGAATGGTCTGAATGAGTTGAAATGGTTGGTGTTGACATTTTTCAAATCGGTGGAGAAATGTTGACTTAGTAACATGTTGAATTGAGAAATGGTATTAAGGAATTCCTGGAATTTTGGGAAAAATGGGAATTTTTCCAGTTAAAAAAAACAACCTTGTTTTTTGTTTGTGCTGATTAAGAGGAATGTTTTGATGGTGGAACGGTTGAAATGGGTTGAAAAATGTGGAAGGAATAGTCACCAGAATAAAAGGGTGGAAATAGGGCTTTGGAAAAGCAGGAATTCTGGAAAATCCTGGATTTTTTTTGGAACTTGGAAAAAGGATAGTTTGAATTTCCAGAATGGTGGAATGTGTTGAAGGTGGGATTATTTGAATAGGTTGAAAAATGTGGAAATGGCGGAAGTTTGAAAAATGGCCAATTCATTTTGAATGGGAAAAATGTCCCGGAAAACCTGGAATTCTGGAAAATCTGGGATTTTTAAAAAAATTAGTCAATGGGAAAGCCCGTGATTCTCGAACAGGCTGAACAGTTTGAGGTTTGAACGCTTTGAATCAGATGAAAAATGTGGGAATTGTGGAACTTTGAAGAATGTCCCATTGATTTCAATGGGAATTTCCCAAAAAATTGGGAATTCCGGGTAAAGCGGGAATTTTTGTGAAAATAGTACAAACTTGAATGGTCTGAATGAGTTGAAATGGTTGGTGTTGACATTTTTGAAATCGGTGGAGAAATGTTGACGTAGTAACATGTTGAATTAAGAAATGTTATTACGGAATTCCTGGAATTTCTGGAATTTCGGGAAAAAACGGGAATTTTTCCAGTTCAAAAAACAACTTCGGTTTTTGTGCTGATTAAGAGGAATGGTTTGATGGTGGAACGGTTGAAATGCGTTGAAAAATGTGGAAGGAATAGTCACCAGAATAAAAGGGTGGAAATAGGGCTTTGGAAAAGCAGGAATTCTGGAAAACCCTGGAATTTTTTTGAACTTGGAAAAAGGATAGTTTGAATTTCCAGAATGGTGGAATGTGTTGAAGGTGGGATTATTTGAATAGGTTGAAAAATGTGGAAATGGCGGAAGTTTGAAAAATGGCCAATTCATTTTGAATGGGAAAAATGTCCCGGAAAACCTGGAATTCTGGAAAATCTGGGATTTTTTAAAAAATTAGGCAATGGGAAAGCCCGTGATTCTCGAACAGGCTGAACAGTTTGAGGTTTGAACGCTTTGAATCAGATGAAAAATGTGGGAATTGTGGAACTTTGAAGAATGTCCCATTGATTTCAATGGGAATTTCCCCAAAAATTGGGAATTCCGGGTAAAGCGGGAATTTTTGTGAAAATGGCAAAAACTTGAATGGTCTGAATGAGTTGAAATGGTTGGTGTTGACATTTTTCAAATCGGTGGGGAAATGTTGACTTAGTAACATGTTGAATTGAGAAATGGTATTAAGGAATTCCTGGAATTTTGGGAAAAATGGGAATTTTTCCAGTTAAAAAAAAACAACTTTGTTTTTTGTGCTGATTAAGAGGAATGTTTTGATGGTGGAACGGTTGAAATGGGTTGAAAAATGTGGAAGGAGTAGACGCCAGAAAAAAAGGGTGGAAATAGGGCTTTGGAAAAGCAGGAATTCTGGAAAATCCTGGAATTTTTTTGGAACTTGGAAAAATGATAGTTTAAATTTCCAGAATGGTGGAATGTGTTGAAGGTGAAATGGTTTGAATAGGTTGAAAAATGTGGAAATGGCAGAATTTTGAAAAATGGCCAACTCATTTTGAATGGGAAAAATGTCCCGGAAAACCTGGAATTCTGGGAAATCTGGGAATTTTTTAAATTTGTAAAAGGGAAAGCCTGCGATTCCCGAACAGGCTGAACATTTTGAAGTTGGAACGCTTTGAATCAGATGAAAAATGTGGGAATTGTGGAACTTTGAAGAATGTCCCATTGATTTCAATGGGAATTTCCCAAAAAATTGGGAATTCCGGGTAAAGCGGGAATTTTTGTGAAAATAGTACAAACTTGAATGGTCTGAATGAGTTGAAATGGTTGGTGTTGACATTTTTGAAATCGGTGGAGAAATGTTGACGTAGTAACATGTTGAATTAAGAAATGTTATTACGGAATTCCTGGAATTTCGGGAAAAAACGGGAATTTTTCCAGTTCAAAAAACAACTTCGGTTTTTGTGCTGATTAAGAGGAATGGTTTGATGGTGGAAAGGTTGAAATGCGTTGAAAAATGTGGAAGGAATAGTCACCAGAATAAAAGGGTGGAAATAGGGCTTTGGAAAAGCAGGAATTCTGGAAAATCCTGGAATTTTTTTGAACTTGGAAAAAGGATTGTTTGAATTTCCAGAATGGTGGAATGTGTTGAAGGTGGGATTATTTGAATAGGTTGAAAAATGTGGAAATGGCGGAAGTTTGAAAAATGGCCAATTCATTTTGAATGGGAAAAATGTCCCGGAAAACCTGGAATTCTGGAAAATCTGGGATTTAAAAAAAAAAAAGTCAATGGGAAAGCCCGTAATTCTCGAACAGGCTGAACAGTTTGAGGTTTGAACGCTTTGAATCAGATGAAAAATGTGGGAATTGTGGAACTTTGAAGAATGTCCCATTGATTTCAATGGGAATTTCCCCAAAAATTGGGAATTCCGGGTAAAGCGGGAATTTTTGTGAAAATGGTACAAACTTGAATGGTCTGAATGAGTTAAAATGGTTGGTGTTGAAATTTTTCAAATCGGTGGAGAAATGTTGAAGTAGTAACATGTTGGATTGAGAAATGGTATTAAGGAATTCCTGGAATTTCGGGAAAAACGGGAATTTTTACACATAAAAAAAAAACTTCGTTTTTTGTGCTGATTAAGAGGAATGTTTTGATGGTGGAACGGTTGAAATGCGTTGAATAATATGGAAGGAGTAGCCGCCAGAATTAAAGGGTGGAAATAGGGCTTTGGAAAAGCAGGAATTCTGGAAAATCCTGGAATTTTTTTGAACTTGGAAAAACGATAGTTTGAATTTCCAGAATGGTGGAATGTGTTGAAGGTGAAATTGTTTGAATAGGTTGAAAAATGTGGAAATGGCGGAAGTTTGACAAATGTCCAATTCATTTTCAATGGGAAAAATGTCCCGGAAAACCTGGAATTCTGCGAAATCTGGGATTAAAAAAAAAAAAATTAGTCAAAGGGAAAGCCTGCGATTCCCGAACAGGCTGAACAGTTTGAAGTTGGAATGGTTGGAATGGGGTGAAACATGTGGAAGGTATGGAGAAGAAGAAGTTGAATAAATAGCGGAATTTCGGTGTATAAAAGCATTATTGTGTGAGTGCTTTGGAGCATTCATACAATTAGAAAGTGGCGTCGTCCGATGACGTCACCCAACCTATCACTGAATGGGTTGGAGGCAGGTGAGCCAGACCACGCCCCCCCAGAGGGGCTGCTGCGCTCCGATTGGCTGGTTCGAACAGGGGGGCCGCCCACGAGGCGAGCACAGCGGCAGCGACGTCCACACTTGAAATGATTCTCTTCTTCCCCCACGCTACTTTTCCCACAAGGAACCAAAAACACGGAATTGACGCGAACTCTCAGGATTTCAGTGAAGACGACGGCCAGCTTGTGGTGAGTCCAACTTTCTCCTTTCGTCGAGTTTGCCGCGCTCAACTATACGGAGTCGAAAACATCGATAGTGGGAGGAAGTGTCTTGAGTTGTTTTCCTTCTAATTTTTTAAAATGAGATTTATACATAGCTCACATGTGAAGGTGATACTGCGATTGTTGGTGTCGATTAGGGCCGGTCTCGCCCATACCGATGCTCCAAACTTGACTGGAATGTTGGCACTGAATGAAGTGTTGATCAGAATTAGAATTGTTATCAACAAATGTATTTGTGAACAACATATCAACAATATCATTACAAATAACTTATTGCGTGACGTCAGTAAAGCATTCTCACATATACTATAGTGACTACATTGCTGACATTTTAAAACCGTATCAGACCATTCCACTTTCTAAATGTTTGACTCATTCATGACTCGATACCGTTTTTATTTTGTCCAATAATTCCACATTTGTAAGACATTTTCCCCCCCCTTTTGAAATAAATAGCACATTTTTCAACATTTTAACATTTCTCAACTGATTCAAACTATTCCAAAGTCAAAATGCTCGTTGCTAATGCTAGTCACTTGCTAGCATGCTAACATTATATTCTGACGCAAGCTAACTGTTAACACGTTGACGTTAGCATGGCTCGCTTTTTAGCTCACAGTTAACATGCTAAAATTAGCATGCTAACATTTTTATGGCAATTTTTTAAAAATAGACACCTAACAGTCATATATTTTGGTACTTGCCACATGCTAACTGTTAGCACGTTGACGTTAGCATTGCTCGCTTTTTAGCTAATTTTGCAGCTATGCACCTCAGAGTCTGATATTTTGGTACTTGACAGATGCTCGCAGTTAACATGCTAAAATTAGCGTGCTAACATTTTTTTGGCAATTTTTAAAATAGACACCTAACAGTCATATATTTTGGTAATTAGCGCAGGCTAACTGTTAGCACGTTGACGTTAGCATTGCTCGCTTTTTAGCTAATTTTGCAGCTATGCACCTCAGAGTCTGATGTTTTGGTACTTGATGGATGCTCACAGTTAACATGCTAAAATTAGCATGCTAACATTTTTTTGGCAATTTTTTAAAATAGACACCTAACAGTCATATATTTTGGTACTTGATGCATGCTGCTATACTTTTTGTTGCCTGACGCTATCTGGCTAGCATGCTAACTTTATATTTTGGTACTTGACGCATGCTAACTGTTAGCACGTTGACGTTAGCATTGCTTGCTTTTTAGCTAATTTTGCAGCTATGCACCTCAGAGTCTGATATTTTGGTACTTGACAGATGCTATCAGTCAACATGTAAGCGTGTTAAAATTAGCATGCTTACATTTTTGGGGCAATTTTTTCAAATATACATCTGACAGTCATATATTTTGGTACTTGATGCATGCTTACTGTTTGCATGTTAGCTGTTTTAGATATATTTTTGAAAGTATACGCCCGAGAGTCATACATTTTGGTACTTGATGCATGTTAACTGTTAGCACGTTGACGTTAGCATGGTCGCCTTTTAGCTAATTTTGCAGCTATGCACCTCAGAGTCTGATATTTTGGTACTTGATAGATGCTCGCAGTTAACATGCTAAAATTAGCATGCTAACATTTTTCGGGCAATTTTTCAAATATACACCTGACAGTCATATATTTTGGTATTTGACGCATGTTTACGGTTAGCATGTTAGCTATTTTAGATATATTTTTGAAAGTATATGTTCCAGAGTCGTACATTTTGGTATTTGACCCGTGTTTACTGTTAGCATGTGAGCTCTTTTAGATATATTTTTTAAAGTATACGCCCGAGAGTCTTACATTTTGGTACTTGATGCATGCTGCTATATTTTTGGTTGCCTGACGCTATCTGGCTAGCATGCTAACATTATATTTTGGTACTTGACGCATGCTAACTGTTAGCACATTGACATTAGCATTGCTCAATTTTTAGCTAATTTTGCAGCTATGCACCTCAGAGTCGGATATTTTGGTACTTGACAGATGCTATAAGTCAACATGTAATCGTGCTAAAATCAGCATGCTAACATTTTTTGGGCAACTTTTTCAAATATACACCTGACAGTCATATATTTTGGTATTTGACGCATGCCTACTGTAAGCATGTTAGCTATTTTAGATATATTTTTGAAAGTATGTGCCCCAGAGTCATACATTTAGGTTTTTGATGTTTGTTTACTGTTAGCATGTGAGCTTTTTTAGATATATTTTTGGTACTTGATGCATGCAGCTATATTTTTTATTGTCTGATGCTATCTGGCTAGCATGCTAACCGTTAACACTCCGGTTCCGCTTTGGCTTTTCAGCATTTACATGCAATTTCTTACAAAATTGCATTTTCTAGTTTTCGTCCACCTTCTTCTCCCACATTTTCATCCGTTTCAAACCATTCCACTTTCTAAATGTTAAGCTAATTTATGACGCGCACGCTACCATTTACCCCCCCCCCCCCAAAAAAAATTCCCACATTTCCAGGAATTTCTAATGTTTCAGGCTATTCCCAGGACACGTTAGTCAATCGTTAGCATGCTAATGTTAGCATTCCAGTATGCTAATAAAAGCATGTTAGCTTTTCAGCCGATTTTTGCAACTATACACCTCAGAGTCTGATATTTTGGTACTTGACAGATGCTCACAGTTAACATGCTAAAATTAGCATGCTAACATTTTTTTGGCAATTTTTTCAAATATACACCTGAC
>NC_084742.1:56717298-56762298 GCF_033978785.1 Entelurus aequoreus | reverse complement strand
CTAGTGAGCAGTAGAGAATGTGAAGTGATTTGTTAAACCAAATATTGTGTGTTTTTTTCCATATACAACAACCTATCTGGACTCGATAAGAGAATCGATAAGGAATCGGTTCGATAAGAGGATTCGATAACAGGCTCTAACTCGATAATTTCTTATCAAACATCATCCTTACTTAGATTACCATAGTAACTAATTAGATTATCATAGTAACTAATTAGATTACCATAGTAACTAGTATATCATGCAAAAGCGCAGATTCCAACCATTGAAATACTTTGTATAGTTCAAGACTTACGGTCATTTGTAAACGTCACTGCACATCATAATGGCAGCTAGTTTCCATCAAAGAGCTAAAAAAAATTATTTGGGAAGGTCTGGTGGGCCAGATTGAAAAGCTTAAAGGCCTACTGAAATTAAATTGTTTTATTTAAACGGGTATTAAACAGATTCTGCTATCCCCAAGTATGTGTCATACTTGATCATTTTGCGATATTGCCATATTTTTGCTGAAAGGATTTAGTAGAGAACGACGATAAAGATCGCAACTTTTGGTACCTGATAAAAAAAAGCCTTGCCCCTACCGGAAGTAGCGTGACGTCACAGGTTGAAAGGCTCCTCACATTTTCCTATTGTTTTCAATGCAGCTAGAGCGATTCGGACCAAGAAAGCGATGATTACCCCATTAATTTGAGCGAGGATGAAAGATTCGTGGATGAGGAACGTGAGAGTGACGGACTAGAGTGCAGTGCAGGACGTATCTTGTTTCGCTCTGACCGTAACTTAGGTACAAGGGCTCATTGGATTCCACACTTTCTCCTTTTTCTATTGTGGATCACCGATTTGTATTTTAATCCACCTCGGATACTATATCCTCTTGAAAATGAGAGTCGAGAACGCGAAATGGACATTCACAGTGACTTTTATCTCCACGACAATACATCGGTGAAGCACTTTAGCTACGGAGCTAACGTGATAGCATCGGCTTAACTGCATATAGAAACAAAATAAATAAATCCCTGACTGGAAGGATAGACAGAAGATCAACAATACTATTAAACCAGGGACATGTAACTACACGGTTAATAATTCTCAGCCTAGCGAAGCTTAACAATGCTGTTGCTAACGACGCTATTGAAGCTAACTTAGCAACGGACCTCACAGAGCTATGCTAAAAACATTAGCTATCCACCTACGCCAGCCAGCCCTCATCTGCTCATCAACCCCAGTGCTCACCTGCGTTCCAGCGATCGACGGTGCGACGAAGGACTTTACCCGATCACAGATGCGGTCGGCGAGACGGAGGAAGTTAAGGTGAGTTCGGCGGCTAACGCGTCTGCTATCCATCTCTGTCCTCCTGGTTGTGTTGCTGTAGTCCGCGCTAATACACCGATCCCACCTACAACTTTCTTCTTTGCAGTCTCATTGTTCATTAAACAAATTGCAAAAGATTCACCAACACAGATGTCCAGAATACTGTGGAATTTAGAAATGAAAACAGAGCTTTTTTGTATTGTATTCAATGGGGTACCAATACTTCTGCATCAACTGATTCCGTCACGCGCAAAAACGTCATCATATCTAGACGTTTTCAACCGGAAGTGTGGCGGGAAATTAAATTGCAAATTATAAATTAACCCGGCCGTATTGGCATGTGTTGCAATGTTAAGATTTCATCATTGATATGTCTGGAGGAGATAAGGTGAGGTTTTTAATCCCAGGAACACCATACCTACCGTCAAGCATGGTGGTGGTAATATTATGCTCTGGGCCTGTTTTGCTGCCAATGGAACAGGTGCTTTACAGAGAGTAAATGGAACAATTAAAAAAGGAGGATTACCTCCAAATTCTTCAGGACAAGCTAAAATCATCAAGAATTTGGGAGGTAATCCTCCTTTTTTAGGGATGTCCGATAATGGCTTTTTGCCGATATCTGATATTCCGATATTGTTCAACTCTTTAATTACCGATACTGATATCAACCGATACCGATATCAACCGATACCGATATATACAGTCGTGGAATTAACACATTATTATGCCTAATTTTGACAACCAGGTATGGTGAAGATAAGGTCCTTTTTAAAAAATAAAATAAGATAAATAAATTAAAAACATTTTCTTGAATAAAAAAGAAAGTAAAACAATATAAAAACAGTTACATAGTAACTAGTAATTAATGAAAATGAATAAAATTAACTGTTAAAGGTTAGTACTATTAGTGGACCAGCAGCACGCACAATCATGTGTGCTTACGGACTGTATCCCTTGCAGACTGTATTGATATATATTGATATATAATGTAGGAACCAGAATATTAATAACAGAAAGAAACAACCCTTTTGTGTGAATGAGTGTAAATGGGGGAGTTTTTTTGGGTTAGTGCACTAATTGTAGGTGTATCTTGGGTTTTTTGTTGATTTAATAAAAAATTTAAAAAACGATACCGATAATTTCCGATATCACATTTTAAAGCCTTTGTCGGCCGATAATATCGGACATCTCTATCCTTTTTCATTGTCCCATTTAAAGCACCAGTTCCATTGGCAGCAAAACAGTCCCAGAGCATACTACGACTACCACCATGCTTGACGGTAGGAATGGTGTTCCTGAGGATTAAAGGCCTCACCTTTTCTCCTCCAAACATATTGCTGGGTATCGTGGCCAAACAGCTCATTTTTTGTTTCATCTGACCACAGAACTTTCCTCCAGAAGGTCTTATCTTTGTCCATGTGATGTCAGATGAAACAAAACACACACACACACACACTCACATGCACACACGCACAGATGAGAGACAAAGGCAGTTTAATGAGTTCAAGTGCACGAGGCACATATGGGCTGCGTTCCTGCTAGCGTGGATACAATAGAGATGATGATGAAATGACAGATTACCCTTCATTTAGGATGTTGGGGGTTGTTGTTCTCTACATTTCCCTCCATTTTTTTTGTATCAGAACCGGTCATTCTGAACGAGAGAACAACGCCAATATTTGGCATTTTGACGTCTATCGCTATTGTCCTTTTTTTTTTTTAAACAGAACTATATCAGCAGATACAATATATACACACAATAGCGGTATTTAGTATTTAAAAAGATAAATAGTAAGTGAAATAGATAGTAATCTTGCCCTGCAGTTCCCTTTTTTGCTGGAGCCTAATTTTCTATTGATGTAAGAATAAAAATGACTCTCATTGTCAATAATTCTCCCCAAATATCTTTTGATATCTGACAGTTATTGTGAGAATACATTTTCAGTCTCCTCGGCTTACCTGTCTAAACTTTCAGTTTTTGTTGGGGAATCCAGTTTTTGTCCTTCTTTCCTGGCGTCTTCCCGGCCCCCGTTTTGTTTTATTTCCGCTACTGCAGCGATGGGGTCGCTCGACAAGCCTCTGTCCGCAACACTCGCCGTGTGGGCTCATTATGGAGCGCCACGAGTTTCATGTTCCGTCATTCAATCAAATAGCGACACGCTGGGGATAAATGGACATGAAGACGACAAAAAGGTGTCTCTGAGAAAAGTGCAAACTTTTGTGTAAATGTGTTGACAAATATGAGAGGATTATATAAGTGAAGAAGGTGAGGCAGCAGCTCACACATTCTCATAATTTCTGTAAGCAATGATGTCAGCCATCTTGAAAAATGTCTCAACTATAATCTTCGTGAAGGAGCCCAGAATAGTTTTTTGTGTAAATGTTGACAATATTTCAGAAACTTTACAATGTATTAAATCCATTAAGTAGATGAGTTATTGTGATGTAGAGAAACGTCATATTTTGACCAATTTTCCCAGGAGATGTTCCATATCTTGAAATAAAATGTAGATGCTCCTCTTGGACACATGTAATAAAGGTGTTTGATGTTTTTTGATGATAAACTATACACATTATGTCACTACTGGTCCCACCTTTCCTAAAAAATATTGTTAAAAAAACAAAAAGTCTTGTCCAGATGTTTACTGACATATAATATTCATCTTCAAATAACTTTTACTGCAAATGAATATCACCTCTAAATATCTGTTTGCCATAACCTTAATTTTTTCTCAAATGCACATCAACACTGAAAATGGGTGAAATGAGTGATAAACGAGTATGTTCTTTCATTTAAAATATTTAGAATTAATCTAATAAAATTATAATTTGATTGTGTATTTTTATTAAAAATGTTTTGAATGTATATTGTGTGTATATATATATATATATATATATATATATATATATATATATATATATATATATATATATATATATATATATATATATATATATATATATATATATATATATATATATATATATATATATATATCCATCCATCCATCCATCCATTTTCTACCGCTTATTCCCTTCGGGGTCGCGTGGGGCGCTGGAGCCTATCTCAGCTACAATCGGGCGGAAGGCGGGGTACACCCTGGACAAGTCGCCACCTCATCGCAGGGCCAACACAGATAGACAGACAACATTCACACTCACATTCACACACTAGGGCCAATTTAGTGTTGCCAATCAGCCTATCCCCAGGTGCTTGTTTTTGGAGTATATATATATATATATGCATGTGTGTGTGTGTGTGTAAATATATGTACAAGCACAAGTGCACTACATTTCGATTTTTACTGTTTCAAAACAAAACAATGAACTCTCCCGGAAAAAACGCAGGCTACATTTAGTGGTACGTCAAATAAACACTTTCTGAAAGTACAGTGTTTTATTTTCCTATATTCAAACACAGTGTTACTGTTCAAACTGTGTGTAATGTTACAGTATTAAATGTACTTGTTAAATAAAACCCCTCCCTTGTTTTTAATGAGTACTTAACCCTACTACGCTACTGTATTTTAATGTTGTCATTATGGTGGTATTCAATGAATACTTAGGTCTACTACACTACTGTATTTTAATGTTGTCATTATGGTGGTACTCAATGAATACTTAGGTCTACTACGCAACAGTATTTTTAATGTGGTCATTATGGTGGTACTTGATGAATACTTAGGTCTACTATACTACTGTATTTTAATGTTGTCATTATGGTGGTACTTAATGAATACTTAGGCCTACTACACTGCTGTATTTAATGTTGTCATTATGGTGGTACTTAATGAATACTTAGGTCTACTACACTACTGTATTTTAATGTTGTCATTATGGTGGTACTTGATGAATACTTAGGTCTACTACACTATTGTATTTTAATTTTGTCATTATGGTGGTACTTGATAAATACTTAGGTCTACTACACTACTGTATTTTAATGTTGTCATCATGGTGGTACTTAATGAATACTTAGGCCTACTACACTGCTGTATTTTAATGTAGTCATTATGGTGGTAGTCAATGAATGCTTATGTCTACTATGCTACTGTATTTTAATGTTGTCATTATGGTGGTACTCAATGAATACTTAGGTCTACTATGCTACTGTATTTAAATGTTGTCATTATGGTGGTACTTAATGAATACTTAGGTCTACTACACTACTGTATTTTAATGTTGTCATTATGGTGGTACTTAATGAATACTTAGGTCTACTATGCTACTGTATTTTAATGATAGTCATTATGGTGGTACTTAAGATTTTAGTGTGTGCAGTACTTTTAAGCACATTCAACAATACCGTGATAATAACTGTTTATAAAATAATAACAATTTAGTTGAGTGACTCCTTTCTGTTTGCTGACAATGTTTTACAAACAGGGCGATAGACTCAAGTCAAAGTTGTCCTAGTTTTTAAATCCCACCCATTTCCCCACTTCACTTCCACTGGGATTATTACAAGACAAACAAAGGTGGCTAACTAGGATTTGCATGGTCACCCCTTCACCGTTTATGGGGCCTATCTGGGCCTCTCAGGCTTATCCACACAGCTGGTGTGTTTGCACGGTATAGAATACCGTGTTTTCACCGGTGTTTACAGTAAGCCACACCAACTACATTTTAGGGGGAAAAAAACATGTTTCCATATATTAGCCGCACCGGACTATAAGTTGCAGATATATACGTTGTAAAATTAGTTCTTTACACATAAATATTCTGTAAATGTTTATTTACATACCTTAATTGTTTACAAACGGTGTCTGTAACGGGGCAGTAAAACGGCTGATCGAACAAAACAGAAGTCATGGTCATGGACCCACTAGCTGGCTCTCCAATCAGCTAAACAGACTCAATAACTCCACGGTGACGTTTTGGTGAATTTACTGAGGAATTTGCGAAACTGAAACAATACAAAAATAATGTTGTAAGTCAATACTAACACAGACACTTGTAATTATGTTAGCATATTAGCTAATAACGCTAGCTTACAATAGCACGGACAAATATGCATGAAAACACTCCTACACACATCACACATGGGACGCTTTAGTAAGTAAGAATTGTTTTAGTTATATTGTAAAACTTACAAACATTGGTTGGAGGGATGAATGAAGAATCCACACGAGTAGAAACGCTATGGACAGCTAGAAGACATAACAGCACTTCTACTCCCGGCTCAAAGCTTTAAACTGCAGCAAACACTTCCACCTGCAGTGAGCGAACTCGTCCAAAAGATGGCGCCATAGCACAACCTTTTCAGTGTCTTTTGCGTGTGTATTCGCTTTATGGCCGTCAGCAAATAAAAATCCATAAATCAAACTGTTATACAAGCCGCAGGGTTTAAAGTGTTGGAAAAAAATTCAAGGTGTATTTAGGGTTAAAGTGGAATATCTGCTCATGTTCACTTGGATTTGTTTGTCTGGAGGAAATGTACAAGTTGGAGTCCAGTACTGAGTCTTAATGGGGTGAAGCGGTCTATTCTATTCTTCGGGATTATTTGCATTGTTTAGTCAGGTCGGGTGGTTCAAACTGGTTTACAGATGGTCTCAACTCAACTCAAGCTGTGACGTAATCGCCATGAGTCGGCCTTTTGTGTGTTTTGGGAAGAAGGTCATCAGTAACGGCTCGGACCGGGCGCCTTGCCAAGCAGGACCCCCTGTGGTCTAAAGTAGCAGTAGAGTGTAAAGACAAGTTGACTCTGTATCCTTAAAGGCCTACTGAAAGCCACTACTACCGACCACGCAGTCTGATAGTTTATATATCAATGATGAAATCTTAACATTGCAACACATGCCAATACGGCCGGCTTAACTTATAAAGTGCAATTTTAAATTTCCCGCCACACTTCCGCTTGAAAACGTCTCGGTATGATGACGTATGCGCGTGACGTAGCCAGTTTAACAGAGGTATGGCTTCCCCAATGAAGCCAATACGAAATGGCTCTGTTTTCATGTCATTATTCCACAGTATTCTGGACATCTGTGTTGGTGAATCTGTTGCAATTTGTTCATTGCATTATGGAGAAAGAAGCTGAGCAAGCAATGAAGAAAGTTGTCGGTGCGAAGCGGATATTTTGCGAGGGAAGTCAGCAACACAACACAGCCGGTGTTTGTTTACATTCCCGAAAGATGCAGTAAAGATCGAAGAACTCGGACAACAGAGACTCTAACCAGGAGGACTTTGATTTGGATACACAGACGCGATACCGCGAGTACGTAGCTGCGCTTCCAAACATTTGATCGCTTGCTATAACTAGCTCGAGCTAGTAGCTAGGAGCGGGATTAATTTGTGGCATATTAAATATAAGCCTGGTTGTGTTGTGGCTAATTGAGTATATATATGTCTTGTGTTTATTTACTGTTGTAGTCATTCCCAGCTGAATATCAGGTCCCACCCGCGCGCTTCCAAACATTTGATCGCTTGCCCGTACGTGCGTGTCACGTACGTAACTTTGGTTAAATATATAAGCTTTATGAACCTTGGGTTAGGTGAACGGTTCTTTGGGCTGAGTGAGTGTGTGTGTTGTGCAGGTGTTTGAATTGTATTGGCGGGTTATATATACGGGATCCCGTCCATATAACCCGCTCGAGCTATAACTAGCTCGAGCTAGTAGCTAGTAGCTAGGAGCTAGCGGGATTAATTTGTGGCATATTAAATATAAGCCTGGTTGTGTTGTGGCTAATAGAGTATATATATGTCTTGTTTTTATTTACTGTTGTAGTCATTCCCAGCTGAATATCAGGTCCCACCCGCGCGCTTCCAAACATTTGATTGCTTGCCCGTACGTGCGTGTTAAGTACGTAACTTTGGTTAAATTTATAAGCTTTATGAACCTTGGGTTAGGTGAACGGTTCTTTGGGCTGAGTGAGTGAGTGTGTGTGTTGTGCAGGTGTTTGAATTGTATGGGCGGGTTATATATACGGGATCCCGCCCATATAACCCGCTCGAGCTATAACTAGCTCGAGCTAGGAGCTAGCATAACAAACACCTAGGTGTTTTTATGCGGGATTAATTTGTGGCATATTAAATATAAGCCTGGTTGTGTTGTGGCTAATAGAGTATATATATGTCTTGTGTTTATTTACTGCTGTAGTCATTCCCAGCTGAATATCAGGTCACCCCCGGCTCTCACAGCATCTTCCCTATCTGAATCGCTTCCACTCCCCACTAGTCCTTCACTTGCATTTTCCTCATCCACAAATCTTTCATCCTCGCTCAAATTAATGGGGAAATCGTCGCTTTCTCGGTCCGAATCTCTCTTCTGGCGGCCATCATTGTAAACAATAGGGAACTTTGCGGATATGTTCAATTGACTACGTCACGCTACTTCCGGTAGGGGCAAGCCTTTTTTTCCTCAGATACCAAAAGTTGCGATCTTTATCGTCGTTTTATACTATATCCTTTCAGCAAAAATATGGCAATATTGCGAAATGATCAAGTATGACACAGAATAGATCTGCTATCCCCGTTTGAATAAAAAAAAAATCATTTCAGTAGGCCTTTAATTGTGTTTCATTTGTATCCATTAAACCAGTGTTTTTCAACCTTTTCTGAGCCAAGGCACATTTTTTGCGTTGAAAAAATCCGGAGGCACACCACCAGCAGAAAGCATTAAAAAACAAAACTCAGTTGACAGTAACAAGTTGTTATCGCAATGACTTTAAATCAGGGGTGTCCAAAGTGCGGCCCGGGGGCCATTTGCGGCCCGCAGGTCATTTTTTAACGGCCCCACGGCACATTTTAAAAATACGGTTGAAAAAAATGAAAAACATAAAAAGTGGTATAAAAGAGCAAACAGGTGAAATGTAACACGTTGCAATGTTTACTGTAATAACACAAAGCTGCCATGCAGGCTGTTTCTTTCTTTAAAAAATAATAATGAATCAAAATCAATGTCATTATGAATTATTGACCTATTGAAGGCTCCAATTACATCACATTAAATATTCCACTTTGAGATATTTTTTGGGGCAAATGTTGCATATTTTGTGTTTGCCATACAAAAAACTGAGCTGTTTTTTTTACAGAAGGGCCTAAAACGAATAAACAAAAAACATAAACAACAATAAAACTCATAATTGACGGATAGATCTGAAGTTAATCTTGAGACTATTGTGGTAAATGTAAACAGTAAAAAAAATGTATAATTTATTTTGTAACACTTTAATGAGTAGGACCCTTTTGGATCCCCAATAATTTTAGTGTGATTTGTTTTTAAGTGTCATTGCTCAAAAAATAATAATGAATTAAAATCAATGGTGTTATTGACCTTTTTAAGGCTCCAATTATTATATAATCACAAATATTCCACTTAAAAATGTTATTGGGTGAAAATATTGCATATTTTGTGTTTTTTCCATTTAAAAAAACATGGTTTTCTTTGACAAAAAGAGCATACAACTTAAATCTTTAAAAACGTTATATTGACAGATAGGCCTAATGTTGATCTAGAGATTTAAAACTTGAATAATAATAAAAATAATAATACTGAATAATGACACATTTTTAATATTTTTTTGACCAAAACCCTTTGGGGTCCCCGGGATCAAGCCTGAGTGGAGGCCTAAATGTATATTTTTTATATATATATTGTATTGGTTTTTAAAATAAATGGCCCCCTTTGATTTTTCAGTGTGCGGCCCTCAGTGGAAAAAGTTTGGACACCCCTGCTTTAAACCATAACTGTCAGGTTCAATCACTGATGACATCTATTAAACAGACAAGGAAGCAAGGAATTAAACTAGAGACAGAATTCAATTTAGCTCATTGAGGAGAAAACGTCTGGGCTGTACTCTTTGTACAGTCTTCCACCACACTCTGACGAAAGATTGTACGCCTCCTCTTTTATTTGTACTTTCCCTGATTACATGGCAACAGCTGTTTCTAAAGGGACGGGGGTCGTAAACAGCCGCTGCCTTTGGTCAAAAAAACGTTCAAAGAAAAGGTGCCTGGATGGGGGTCACGTCCTGCTTCCTCTCCGCTTTGTAGATCTCGGGTCAAAACAAAATCTTACACAATAGATCAAAGAAACAGACGCCTTCATGTCGCTTCCCATCCTACACAGTGGAGTTTTACAAGCCTTTTGATTGGTAAGATCAAAGACCGCTTTTGTCTGCTTGCCGGGAACTCATGGAAACACAAAGTTTTGTGATAACTTAGATACAATTATTCTGACAATAACCAAGCATGCATCACTATAGCTCTTGTCTCAAAGTAGGTGTACTGTCACCACCTGTCACATCACGCCGTGACTTGTTTGACTTTTTTGCTGTTTTTTTGTGTATAGTGTTTTAGTTCTTGTCTTGCGCTGCTATTTTGGTGGCTTTTTCTCTTTTTTTGGTATTTTCCTGTAGCAGTTTCATGTCTTCCTTTGAGCGATATTTCCCGCATCTACTTTGTTTTAGCAATCAAGAATATTTCAGTTATTTTTAATCCTTCCTTGTGGGGACATTGTTGATTGTCATGTCATGTTCGGATGTACTTTGTGGACGCCTTCTCTGCTCCACAGTAAGTCTTTGCTGTCGTCCAGCATTCTGTTTTTGTTGACTTTATAGCCAGTTCAGTTTTAGTTTCGTTCTGCATAGCCTTCCCTAAGCTTCAATGCCTTTTATTAGGGGCATTCACCTTCTGTTTATTTTTGGTTAAAGCATTAGATACCTTTTTACCTGCACACTGCCTCCCGCTGCCCCCTATTGATATGGAAGAGTATTACACGGTTACTCTGCCGCGCGCTAGACAGCACAGACACTCAACAACAACACATCATTTGCAGACTATAATTACTGGTTTGCAAAAAATATTTTTAACCCAAATAGGTGAAATTAGATACTCTCCCACGGCACACCAGACTGTATCTGCACAGTGGTTGAAAAACACTGCACTAAACCATACACAATTGTATTTACAATCCACAAAGTAGGTGAAAACACTGTTTAAACGTCACAAAATGCCATTTTGAATATTGCGCTCTGAATACATTCGGCTAGTTTCGGAGATTGACATCACGGTAGTATCACTTCTGCACTCTGACCGTATTATTAGGTCAGTCATACTGGAAATACACAAAAAATGGAAATAAATGTTCTGTTTATCATTCACAATCCGTATGTAAGACAAGAACACATGCATTCTAAATGGTAAATAAATATCTAACAATTGAGTCAACAGATGGAGAGTCCTCTACTACGCCCATAAAACCATCTAAAAACATCCAGAAAACCGCAACAATACTCCATCTACATGTTGTGACCTGAAAATTTACCAAATATGAGCGATATTGTTATTATAAGCGCTAACGCAGACGGACTATTTTAGCGACGCATTAATAGCAGTGAGCTAATGCGAGGTTACGCTGCTTCTGCTTGGTCTCAAACTTGCTAAAAGTAAATTATAATTATTAATTACTATAATTCATGCATCTCTCACCTGTTAGTAGACAAATGTGGCCATGGACCCACAAGCTGGTCCACTTTCACATCCCCCAAGATGGCGAGAAAGACACAAAAAGATGCTAGTTGCGGAATTTATTTTTAGGATTTTTTTGAGGTTTGTGATTGAATCTTCATCTTAACTGAATTATACGAAATATTACAGTAAGTGTTTGTTTTATTATGGTTTGTTATGGTTAGTTAGTATGTTTAGCACCTAGCAACGCTGATAATGCTATAGTGTTGGAATAAAGCTACATCTGTTTAGCACTTCTAAAACTTATTGCTCATCCTCTTTGTGTTCGGGCTCAAAAATATAAGGTTCTGGATCATAATTGTTCCCAAAGTAATCTTTGTTGTCTCTCACAAAGTCTGCTTGATTAGCATTGTTGTTGACGGGGAAGGGATCTGTGGTTACTCCTCTACGTCACATGATCACGTGATCTGGCTTCATCATTATCTCTCAAAATGGCCACAGGCTGGTCCACTTTCACATCCCCCGTTGCGGAAACTTTTTTTAAAGGATTTTTTGGATAATTGTGATTGAATCTTCATCTAAACTGAATTATACAAAATATTACAGTAAGTGTTTGTTTTATTATGGTTTGTTATGGTTAGTTTGTATGTTTAGCACCTAGCCATGCTGCTAATGCTATAGTGTTAGAATAAAGCTACGTCCGTTTAGCACTTCTAAAACGTATTGCTCATCCTCTTTGTGTTTGGGCTCAAAAATATAAGGTTCTGGATCACAAAGTCTGCTTGATTAGCATTGTTGTTGATGTGGAAGGGATCTGTGGTTACTCCTCTACGTCACGGATCACGTGATCTGGCTTCATCATTATCTCTCAAAATGGCCACACTCTGGTCCACTTTCACATCCCCCGAGATGGCGAGAAAGACACAAAAAGACGCTAGTTGCGGAATTTATTTTTAGGATTTTTTTGAGGATTGTGATTGAATCTTCATCTAAACTGAATTATACGAAATATTACAGTAAGTGTTTGTTTTATTATGGTTTGTTATGGTTAGTTTGTATGTTTAGCACCTAGCAACGCTACTAATGCTATAGTGTTAGAATAAAGCTACGTCCGTTTAGCACTTTTAAAACGTATTGCTCATCCTCTTTGTGTTCGTGCTAAAAAATATAAGGTTCTGGATCATAATTGTTCCCGAAGTTGTCTCTCACAAAGTCTGCTTGATTAGCATTGTTGTTGATGGGGAAGGGATCTGTGGTTACTCCTCTACGTCACATGATCACATGATCTGGCTTCATCATTATCTCTCAAAATGGCCCAGGAATCTTCCTGAGATTAATACTATTTTGATCATATCTATAGACTTTGCAAGTCTTTCGGTGTCATAAATCAGAAATATATGATAACAGCTTCAATATGGAGGCAACTTGTTTTTCTATTCTTCTGGTACTCTAAAGGACGCCGCGCCTCTCTTCAATGTGTTGGCCTGATGACATCACCTCGGGCGGAAAAGTAGAATAAACGATCTCGGCAAAGCGATCAAAGGTGAAAAAGAAAGTTACGTGAAGAAGAAGGAGCCGTTGTTGCTTTGGTAAGAACCTCACTTCAAGTCCCGGACTACTCGCAAGGACATCATCTGTCACATGTTTGAACATAGGCAGGTGTTGACCGAGCAGAAGTCCAAACCGAAACTAACTGACATAAAGAGATTGGACGATCTAGGAACTTTAAATCTATGGCAGTTTGACATGGTTTTCCTCCGTTTTGTTCCTTATATTTGAGTGACTGGAGTATTGTGTACAGTTCTAGGCTGTGATCCAGGACAGACTGAATGTGATTGCAAGTTGGCCTGCCGAGCCGCATCCTTGCATTTAAAGGGGAACTGCACTTTTTGGGGGGAATACTGTCTACCATTCACAATCTTTATGTAATATTAGAACACATATGTTTTGCTTTTTTTAATGCATTCTCACTCGTAAATAAACATTAGCAAGAGTCAGCTAATGTGAGTCGCTCTATTCCGCCTTTACAGCTCTCTAAAAACATCCAAACATCTCCATCAAGGTTTTATGTACATGTAAGTATATATGTCGTATCTAGTAACATTCATAATAACATGTAATATATACATGATGTAAGAATATATGTAATGTAGTAACATTCATAATAACATGTAATTTATACATGATGTAAGTATATATGTCGTATCTAGTAACATTCATAATAACATGTAATATATACATGATGTAAGAATATATGTAATGTAGTAACATTCATAATAACATGTAATATATACATGATGTAAGTATATGTCCATCCATCCATCCATTGTCTACCGCTTGTCCCTAGTATATATGTAATTCTTAATATGTAATATATACATGATGTAAGTATATATGTAATGTAATAACATTCATAATAACATGTAATATATAAATGATGTAAGTATGTGTAATGTAGTAACATTCATAAAAGCATGTAATATACTGTATACCAGTGGCGTGCGGTGAGGTTCATGTCTGGTGAGGCACAGACTTCATCACAGTCAGATTTACAAAACATATGAACCCTAAAGAGTATCTTATTCACCATGTGATTGGCAGCAGTTAACGGGTTGTTTAAAAGCTCATACCAGCATTCTTCCCTGCTTGGCACTCAGCATCAAGGGTTGGAATTGGGGGTTAAATCACCAAAAATTATTCCCAGGCACGCTGCTGCCCACTGCTCCCCTCACCTCCCAGGGGGTGAAGAAGGGGATGGGTCAAATGCAGAGGACACATTTCACCACACCGTGTGTGTGACAATCATTGGTAGTGAAGTGAATTACATTTATATAGCGCTTTTTCTCAAGTGACTCAAAGCGCTTTACATTGTGAAACCCAATATCTAAGTTACATTTAAACCAGTGTGGGTGGCACTGGGAGCAGGTGGGTAAAGTGTCTTGCCCAAGGACACAACGGCAGTGACTAGGATGGCGGAAGCGGGGATCGAACCTGCAACCCTCAAGTTGCTGGCGCGGCCGCTCTACCAACCGAGCTATTGGTACTTTACTTTAACTTTACACTTACAAACTGTAGCATGCACACAAAAAAGCACATTTAATTAAAAAAACGTTATTATGGTCTTACCTTTACTTATAAGTGCGGGAGCAGTGGTGTTCATGTTGGAAGAGTTGTGAATGAATGAAATATGAAATCCGCGCTGCCGTCTGCAGGTGTACCTAATGTTGTGTCCCTGTTCACGGCTCCTCCGGCGCGCTGCGTGAGCATTGTTGTTTTTGCACTTTTTGGCTTCTTGTTAAGTGACTTTTTTTGGGTGGATTCGGTCTTGCACGTGGAGGGTTTGGGTGTGGGCTTTGGTTGGTGTGGCCGCGGCGCTCCCGTCGGGGGTGTATTCTGCGGCGGAGGTGCTTGGCACCAGGAGGCGGGGTTATGAGACGAGCCTCCAGTTTTATGATCGCTCAGCACAATAAATACGTTACACACATACAGATGTTGACAAAATACACTGTACATTATATACCTCAGCTAACTAAACTATGGAAATGTATAATATAATTCATATAGCAATACAGTCTCACTGCACAGCAGCTCAGCAGTTAGCCGAGTCATTGCGCACAATCCATGTTGAGGCACAACGCAGTGACGTGCCTCAACTGGCTGCTGATCACCGCACCGTCTCTTCTCAGTATTTGAACGGCAAATGTGAAAATAAAAATAATCTAAAACTGGTGAAGTTAAATGGAAAATAACTTTAGTATAATCACTGGATACATATAACAATTTAATTAATTTTTTTTCTTTTTACTTTTTTTTTCTTTCCATGATGGCAGGTGAGGCCGTGCCTCCCCTTCCTCTAGTGACGGCATGCCACTGCTGTATACATGATGTAAGTATATATGTAATGTAGTAACATTCATAATAACATGTAATATCAGTGTTTCCCATAAACTGCCAAGATACCTGTGGCGGTGGGGGCGTGGCTATGGGCGTGGTCACCATGACATCATCGAGTAATTTGCATAATTTACTACAATGATATGATTTTCTCTAAAAAGGCTCAAAAATATACTTACTAATTAATAATAGCAGTTTTGTTTTAAACGTCCATCCATCCATCCATCCATCCATCCATCCATCCATTTTACAATATAATTACAACACTTTATGTACATATTTATATACAGATTTGAACAATAAGTTATTCACTGAAATATATTTATTAATTGTGGTTCTTACAAAAAATATATCTTATAAAATATAAAAGCTAAAATGTCTCTTAAAGCTCTGCCCCTTTAATTAGTGCATACTAAATAATTTAACTCTAGCCTACTACTACAACCATATTATTTACCAGCAACATAAAGTGAAACAGAGGCACAGGTGTCCTGCCACAGTCAGTAACAAATAAACAGAAAACAGTAGTGGTCAAATACAAATAAGGCAACAAGAGAAGTATCCTACACTTCTCTTTTGTAAAGTAAATCTGAACAGCCTATATGGGCATCTACATCAACTATATGATTTGCCTGAGAAGCTGGACAGACAAAAAAAAAAAAAAAAAGTTTATTTATTTATTTATTTTTATTTGTGGCGGACGTAATTCTTTACATTTATAATAACATGTAATATATACATGATGTAAGTATATATGTAATGTAGTAATTCATAATAACATGTATTATATACATGATGTAAGTATATATGTAATGTGGTAACATTTATAATATGTAATATTTACAAGATGTAAGTATATATGTAATGTAGTAACATTTATAATAACATGTAATATATAGTATATCTGTAATGTAGTAACATTCATAATAACATGTAATATATACATGATGTAAGTATATATGTAATGTAGTAATTCATAATAACATGTAATATATACATGATGTAAGTATATATGTAATGTAGTAACATTCATAACATGTAATATTTACATGATGTATGTATATATGTAATGTAGTAACATTCATAATAACATGTAATATATACATGATGTAAGTATATATGTAATGTAGTAATTCTTAATAACATGTAATATATACATGATGTTAGTATATATGTAATGTAGTAATTCCTAATATGTAATATTTACATTATGTAAGTATATCTGTAATGTAGTAACATTCATAATATGTAATATATACATGATGTAAGTATATATGTAATGTAGTAACATTCATAATAACATGTAATATATACATGATGTAAGTATATATGTAGTATCTAGTAACATTTATAACAACATGTAATATTTACATATTTTGATCATTTTAAGCATATGGCGGAGTATTCATTTCACAGACGCATCACACCGTTCACTTTCCCTTCAACAACAACAAGACTACTGCTCATGGCACACTTGAGGAGAGACAACAAAGACTACTTTGGGACAAATGATGATCCCGAAACTTCTATTTTTGAACCTGAATATAAGGAGGATGATCTACGAGTTTTAGAAGCTGTGTGCTAAACACTAAGCATCATGTAGCAGTATTGCTAAGTGCTAAACAAGATATACAAACACATTAAGACAATCACTTACTGTATAATGTCTGCTCTCACTGGGATAAAGACTGATGGGATGTTTATATCTTCCACTTTACATCCCGGTGGACGAGAGGGTAGCTTCCCTCCGCCTTCGGGTGGGGGAACGGGTCCTGACTGTGGTTTGCGCTTACGCGCCAAACCGCAGCTCAGAGTACCCACCCTTTTTGGATTCAGTCGAGGGAGTACTTGAGAGTGCTCCCCCTGGTGATTCCCTCGTTCTACTGGGGGACTTCAATGCTCATTTTGGCAGCGACAGTGAAACCTGGAGAGGCGTGATTGGGAAGAATGGCTGCCCGGATCTGAACCCGAGCGGTGTTTTGTTATTGGACTTTTGTGCCCGTCACAGATTGTCCATAACAAACACCATGTTCAAACATAAGGGTGTCCATATGTGCACTTGGCACCAGGACACCCTAGGCCGCAGTTCCATGATCGACTTTGTAGTTGTGTCGTCGGATTTGCGGCCTCATGTTTTGGACACTCGGGTGAAGAGAGGGGCGGAGCTTTCTACCGATCACCACCTGGTGGTGAGTTGGCTGCGATGGTGGGGGAGGATGCCGGACAGACCTGGCAGGCCCAAACGCATTGTGAGGGTTTGCTGGGAACGTCTGGCAGAGTCTCCTGTCAGAGAGAGTTTCAATTCCCACCTCCGGAAGAACTTTGAACATGTCACGAGGGAGGTGCTGGACATTGAGTCCGAATGAACCATGTTCCGCACCTCTATTGTCGAGGCGGCTGATTGGAGCTGTGGCCGCAAGGTAGTTGGTGCCTGTCGTGGCGGTAATCCGGTGAGGGATGCCGTCAAGCTGAAGAAGAAGTCCTATCGGGTTCTTTTGGCTCATAGGACTCCTGAGGCAGCGGACAGGTACCGACAGGCCAAGCGGTGTGCGACTTTGGCGGTCACGGAGGCAAAAACTCGGACATGGGAGGAGTTCCGGGAAGCCATGGAAAACGACTTCCGGACGGCTTCGAAGCGATTCTGGACCACCATCCGCCGCCTCAGGAAGGGGAAGCAGTGCACTATCAACACCGTGTATGGTGAGGATGGTGTTCTGCTGACCTCGACTGCGGATGTTGTGGATCGGTGGAGGGAATACTTCGAAGACCTCCTCAATCCCACCAACACGTCTTCCTATGAGGAAGTAGTGCCTGGGGAATCTGTGGTGGGCTCTCCTATTTCTGGGGCTGAGGTTGCTGAGGTAGTTAAAAAGCTCCTCGGTGGCAAGGCCCCGGGGGTGGATGAGATCCGCCCAGAGTTCCTTAAGGCTCTGGATGCTGTGGGGCTGTCTTGGTTGACAAGACTCTGCAGCATCACGTGGACATTGGGGGCGGTACCTCTGGATCGGCAGACCGGGGTGGTGGTTCCTCTCTTTAAGAAGGGGAACCGGAGGGTGTGTTCTAACTATCGTGGGATCACACTCCTCAGCCTTCCCGGTAAGGTCTATTCAGGTGTGCTGGAGAGGAGGCTACGCCGGATAGACGAACCTCGGATTCAGGAGGAACAGTGTGGTTTTCGTCCTGGTCGTGGAACTGTGGACCAGCTCTATACTCTCGGCAGGGTCCTTGAGGGTGCATGGGGAGTTTGCCCAAACAGTCTACATGTGTTTTGTGGACTTGGAGAAGGCATTCGACCGTGTCCCTCGGGAAGCCCTGTGGGGAGTGCTCAGAGAGTATGGGGTATCGGACTGTCTGATTGTGGCGGTCCGCTCCCTGTATGATCAGTGCCAGAGTTTGGTCCGCATTGCCGGCAGTAAGTCGGACACGTTTCCAGTGAGAGTTGGACTCCGCCAAGGCTGCTCTTTGTCACCGATTCTGTTCATAACTTTTATGGACAGAATTTCTAGGCGCAGTCAAGGCGTTGAGGGGATCTGGTTTGGTGGCTGCAGGATTAGGTCTCTGCTTTTTGCAGATGATGTGGTCCTGATGGCTTCATCTGGCCAGGATCTTCAGCTCTCGCTGGATCGGTTCGCAGCTGAGTGTGAAGTGACTGGGATGAGAATCAGCACCTCCAAGTCTGAATCCATGGTTCTCGCCCGGAAAAGGGTGGAGTGCCATCTCCGGGTTGCGGAGGAGACCCTGCCCCAAGTGGAGGAGTTCAAGTACCTCGGAGTCTTGTTCACGAGTGAGGGAAGAGTGGATCGTGAGATCGACAGGCAGATCGGTGCGGCGTCTTCAGTAATGCGGACGCTGTATCGATCCGTTGTGGTGAAGAAGGAGCTGAGCCGGAAGGCAAAGCTCTCAATTTACCGGTCGATCTACGTTCCCATCCTCACCTATGGTCATGAGCTTTGGGTTATGACCGAAAGGACAAGATCACGGGTACAAGCGGCCGAAATGAGTTTCCTCCACCGGGTGGCGGGGCTCTCCCTTAGAGATAGGGTGAGAAGCTCTGCCATCCGGGGGGAGCTCAAAGTAAAGCCGCTGCTCCTCCACATCGAGAGGAGCCAGATGAGGTGGTTCGGGCATCTGGTCAGGATGCCACCCGAACGCCTCCCTAGGGAGGTGTTTAGGGCACGTCCGACCGGTAGGAGGCCACGGGGAAGACCCAGGACACGTTGGGAAGACTATGTCTCCCGGCTGGCCTGGGAACGCCTTGGGATCCCCCGGGAGGAGCTGGACGAAGTGGCTGGGGAGAGGGAAGTCTGGGCTTCCCTGCTTATGCTGCTGCCCCCGCGACCCGACCTCGGATAAGCGGAAGAAGATGGATGGATGGATGGCACTTTACATCAACCATTAATCATAATCTTTAAAAAGATTGGGCGATTTTTCGTGTCTCTAAGTTGGATGTCAAAGTTGACCGACTTGTGGGTTTATGTCCACAACCTTCTACTATCCAGGTGAGAGGCATGATTTATAATCTAGAATTAACTTTCGCCAACTCAGAGGCGATGCAGCAGCAGCTCAATATTTCAATATAGCAGCATAAGCTGTGATCATGGCACCACTAAAAATAGTTCCTCTGCGTTAGCACTTATAATAACAATATTACTAATACTTGGTTAATAATCAGGTCCTGACATGTAAATGGAGTATTGTGTTTCTTTAGAGGGTTTTATGGGCGGAATAGTGTACTCCCATGAGCTGCATTGTTAGCCACGTCGTACCTGCTGTATTTTACGATTTAGAATGTATAAAAAAATAAAAACATGTGTTCTTATTTCACATAAGGATTGTGAATGATAGGCAACATCCCAAAAAAAACGTGCAGTTCCCCTTCAAGTGTGGAGTTTGTCTCGTGAAAATAAATGCAAGGTCTACAGTGTTGTTTTGTAGACGCCAACAGCGTAATATTTTTTACAATATTTTATATTTGATTTAATAGTCATATTGTTGGTCTGACTCTTGACCGCAAAACAACAAAGCGTTCGCACCTTCGCAAATATATTTTCCATTCGCTAACAGTCTAAAAAGTTGGTGTCGAATCCAAGTTGACATTGTCATGCTTTTTTAAACTTTAGGATTTCCCTCATGTTTGATCCTGGGGAGCCAACGGGTTTCAGTCATAAAAATGTTCAATTCATATATTTTTTATTCAATCTCCATATCAACATCAAATCTATATGTTGATATAAAGTGAAACATTTATATGTTTTATGCCCTTCTTGTCAAAACCATGTTTTTGATGACAAAATGTCCAATATTTTCCCTCCTAAAAAAAATTCAAAGTGCAATATTTGAAGTAATTGGAGCCTTAAATAGGCCGATTATTTATAAAAACATTCATTTTATTTCTTGTTTTTGAACAATGACAGTAAAAAAAAACCCCATCTCACTAAATTCTGAAGGATTCAAAAGTAAAATTGTTGAAAAATAAGTAATGCCTTTTTTTCCAAGTTATTTTTTAATATATATATTTTTAATTGATTTATAACATTTTTGTCAAGGAAAACTCTGTTTTTATTATGGCAAACACACAAAATATGCAGTATTTTCCCACATATTATTTCAAAGTGGAATATTTAATGTGAAGTAATTACAGCTTTGTGTTATTGGAGTCAACTTTTTCTCGTTACATTTCACCTGTTTGCTCTTTTATTCCACTTTTGTATGTATTATTTTTTTAAATAATATTGTTAGAATGTGCTGCGGGTGGTTAAAACATTAGCTGTGTGCCGCAAGTGGCCCCCGGGCCGCACTTTGGACGCCCCTGATTTAAAGAAAGTGAAAGTCCGAAGAAGGTTTTTGTTGGTGAAGCTGCGGAAGGATCAATAACATAACGAGTGGCCAGGGGGCAGCAGTGAGAGAGCAAACCAAATCCAAACAAACTTGTGTTTAACTTTGCTAAGGTTCAACAGTATTATAATAATATAATTTATATATAATTAATACATCTTATTGGATATTAAGAGTATGTGAAAGTTGAACTCCTACCTTGTTTACTTCCATGACAACCTCCCTAATGTTTAGTAATCAATCAGAAATATCATGTAATATAATACACTAACATAGTTCAGTGTGGAGAGAGTTGTTTGCGTTTTTCCCATCATGCATTGCAAGGGATTTAAATGGGTGTCATTTTTAAGTATGTGTTGTGCTTGGACATTTTTTTTATAATATCCACAAAGTTCGGTGAGCAGGTTGTGTTACGTGTGACCATGTGTGTTGACTTTTAGTGTTAGTTTATTTGCACCATGACTAGGGAAGGTTGTTTGGATTGAGTCATATACGTAATTGCTGTGCACTTCATCATATTATTTATGGCCTTTGACATAATTTCCTCACATTGTCCACAAGATGATGGCACATTAACTTAACCGACTTAAGCTTCTAGTATGTTTTTTCCAATGGGAAATTTTCAAATCCAAATAAAATTTTGTTTAACTTTGCTAAGGTTCCACTGTATTATATTAATGTAATGGATATATAATTAATACATTTTATTGCATATTAAGAGTATGTGAAAGTTGGACTCCTACCTTGTTTACTTCCATGACAACCTCCCTAAAGTTTTGTAATCAATCAGAAATATCACTTAATATAATACACTAATAAGTGTGAAGAGAGTGTTTTGCATTTTCCCCATCATGCATTGCAAGGGATTTAAATGGGTGTCATTTTTAATTATGTGTTGTGCTTGGACATTTTTTATAACATCCACAGAGTTCGGTGAGCAAGTTGTGTTATGTGTGACCATGTGTGTTGACTTTTTGCGTTGACTTATTTGCACCATGACTGGGGTAGGTTGTTTTGGTTTGGGTCATATAAGTAAATACTGTGCACTTCATCCTATAATTTATAGTCATTGACTTAATTTCCTCACATTGTCCACAAGATGACGGCACATTAGCTTGACCGACTTAAGCTTCTAGTAAGTTTTTTCCAATGAGAAATTTCCAAATACAAACAACATTTTGTTTAACTTTGCTAAGGTTCCACTGTATTATATTAATGTAATGGATATATAATTAATACATTTGATGGCATTTTAAGAGTATGTGAAAGTTGGACTCCTACCTTGTTTACTTCCATGACGACCTCCCTAATGTTTAGTAATCAATCAATCCTCAAAACAGCCCACTACCTTTAATATGGGCTTTTTAAACATAAGATCATTATCTTCCAAAACGTTATTAGTTAATGAAGTCATTAGAGATAACAAACTTGACGTCGTTGGTCTCGCCGAGACCTGGTTCAAACCAGACGATTTTTTTGCGCTAAATGAGGCATCTCCTCCTAACTATACCAATACACATGTTGCCCGACCTCTTAAAAGGGGAGGGGGTGTCGCACTAATATACAATGAAAACTATAATATTACACCTAACCTAAATAATAAATATAACTCGTTTGAGGGGCTCACTTTGAGGTTTGTCACACCGCTACCTCTCCACCTGGCTGTTATCTACCGCCCCCCTGGGCCCTATTCGGACTTCATCAGTGAATTCTCAGAGTTTGTTGCTGATCTAGTGACTCACGCCGACAATATAATCATAATGGGGGACTTTAATATCCATATGAATACCCCATCGGACCCTCCATGCGTGGCGCTCCAGACTATAATTGATAGCTGTGGTCTTACACAATTAATAAATGAACCCACGCATCGCAACGGTAATACGATAGATCTAGTGCTTGTCAGGGGTTGTCACCACCTCTAAAGTTACGATACTCCCGTACACTAAAGTAATGTCCGATCATTACCTTATAAAATTCGAAGTTCTGACTCATTGTCAACAAACTAATAATAATAATAATAACTACTATAGCAGCCGCAACATTAATACTGCCACAACGACGACTCTTGCTGACCTACTGCCTTCGGTAATGGCACCATTCCCAAATTATGTGGGCTCTATTGATAACCTCACTAACAACTTTAATGACGCCCTGCGTGACACCATTGATATTGTAGCACCGCTAAAGCTAAAAAGGGCCCCTAAAAGGCGTACCCAATGGTTTACAGAAGAAACTAAAGCCCAGAAATTATCATGTAGAAAGCTGGAACGCAAATGGCGTGTGACTAAACTTGAGGTTTTCCATCAAGCATGGTGTGATAGTTTAATAACTTATAAACGCATGCTTACCTCAGCTAAAGCTAAATATTACTCAAATCTCATCCACCTCAACAAAAATGATCCTAAATTTCTGTTTAGTACAGTAGCATCGCTAACCCAACAAGGGACTCCTCCCAGTAGCTCCACCCACTCAGCAGATGACTTTATGAATTTCTTTAATAAGAAAATTGAACTAATTAGAAAGGAGATTAAAGACAATGCATCTCAGCTACAACTGGGTTCTATTAACACAAATACGACTGTATATACGACGGATACCGCCCTCCAAAATAGTTTCTCTCTCTTTGATGAAATAACATTGGAGGAATTGTCAAAATGTGTAAATGGGACAAAACAAACAACATGTTTACTTGACCCAATTCCTGGGAAACTTATCAAGGAGCTTTTTGTATTACTAGGTCCGTCAGTGTTAAATATTATAAACTTATCACTTTCCTCTGGTACTGTTCCCCTAGCATTCAAAAAAGCGGTTATTCATCCTCTACTCAAAAGACCTAACCTCGATCCTGATCTCCTGGTAAACTACCGGCCGGTGTCCCACCTTCCATTTATCTCGAAAATCCTCGAAAAAATTGTAGCACAGCAGCTAAATGAACACTTAGCGTCTAACAATCTCTGTGAACCTTTTCAGTCCGGTTTCAGGGCAAATCACTCTACGGAGACAGCCCTCGCAAAAATGACTAATGATCTATTGCTAACGATGGATTCTGATGCTTCATCTATATTGCTGCTTCTTGATCTTAGCGCCGCTTTCGATACTGTTGATCATAATATTTTATTAGAGCGTATCAAAACGCGTATTGGGATGACAGACTTAGCCTTGTCTTGGTTTAACTCTTATCTTACTGACAGGATGCAGTGTATCTCCCATAACAATGTGACCTCGGACTATGTTAAGGTAACGTGCGGAGTTCCCCAGGGTTCGGTTCTTGGCCCTGCACTCTTTAGTGTTTACATGCTGCCGCTAGGTGACATCATACGCAAATACGGTGTTAGCTTTCACTGTTATGCTGATGACACCCAACTCTACATGCCCCTAAAGCTGACCAACACGCCGGATTGTAGTCAGCTGGAGGCGTGTCTTAATGAAATTAAACAATGGATGTCCGCTAACTTTTTGCAACTCAACGCTAAGAAAACGGAAATGCTGATTATCGGTCCTGCTCAACACCGACATCTATTTAATAATACCACCTTAACATTTGACAACCAAACAATTAAACAAGGCGACTCTGTAAAGAATCTGGGTATTATCTTCGACCCAACTCTCTCGTTTGAGTCGCACATTAAGAGTGTTACTAAAACGGCCTTCTTTCATCTCCGTAATATCGCTAAAATTCGTTCCATTTTGTCCACAAGCGATGCTGAGATCATTATCCATGCGTTCGTTACATCTCGTCTCGATTACTGTAACGTTTTATTTTCGGGCCTCCCTATGTCTAGCATTAAAAGATTACAGATGGTACAAAATGCGGCTGCTAGACTTTTGACAAAAACAAGAAAGTTTGACCATATTACGCCTATACTGGCTCACTTGCACTGGTTTCCTGTGCACCTAAGATGCGACTTTAAGGTTTTACTACTTACGTATAAAATACTACACGGTCAAGCTCCTGCCTATCTTGACGATTGTATTGTACCATATGTCCCGGCAAGAAATCTGCGTTCAAAGAACTCCGGCTTATTAGTGATTCCCAGAGCCCAAAAAAAGTCTGCGGGCTATAGAGCGTTTTCTATTCGGGCTCCAATACTATGGAATGCCCTCCCGGTAAAAGTTAGAGATGCTACCTCAGTAGAAGCATTTAAGTCTCATCTTAAAACTCATTTGTATACTCTAGCCTTTAAATAGACTCCCTTTTTAGACCAGTTGATCTGCCGTTTCTTTTCTTTTCTTTTCTACTCTGCTCCGGGGTGGACCGCTAGCCTGTCCATCAGATGGGGACATCTCTACGCTGCTGACCCGTCTCCACTCGGGATGGTTCCTGCTGGCCCCACTATGGACTGGACTTTCGCTGATGTGTTGGACTTTCACAATATTATGTCAGACCCACTCGACATCCATTGCTTTCGGTCTCCCCTAGAGGGGGGGGGGGGGGGGGGGTTACCCACATATGCGGTCCTCTCCAAGGTTTCTCATAGTCATTCACATTGACGTCCCACTGGGGTGAGTTTTCCTTGCCCGTATGTGGGCTCTGTACCGAGGATGTCGTTGTGGCTTGTACAGCCCTTTGAGACACTTGTGATTTAGGGCTATATAAATAAACATTGATTGATTGATTGAAATATCAAGTGATATTATACACTAATATAGATAAGTGTGGAAAGAGTGTTTGACATTTTCCCATCATGCATTGCAGGGGATTCAAATGGGTGTCATTTTTAATTATGTGTTGTGCTTGTACATTTTTTATAATATCCACAAGGTTCGGTGAGCAAGTTGTGTTGACTTTTAGTGTTGGTTTATTTGCACCTTGACTATGGTAGGTTGTTTGGGTTGGGTCATATAAGTAAATGCTGGGCACTTCATTGTATTATTAATGGTCATTGACTTAATTTCCTCACGTTGTCCACAAGATGACGGCACAGTAGCTTGGCTGACTTAAGCTTCTAGTACGTTTTTTC
Organism: Entelurus aequoreus; assembly: GCF_033978785.1. Lineage (NCBI taxonomy): Eukaryota > Metazoa > Chordata > Actinopteri > Syngnathiformes > Syngnathidae > Entelurus > Entelurus aequoreus. The sequence goes on along the minus strand of NC_084742.1, from coordinate 56,735,884 downwards.
CAATGAGAAATTTCCAAATCCTAACAAACTTTTGTTTAACTTTGCTAAGGTTCCCCTGTATTATATTAATATAATGGATATATAATTAATACATTTGATTGCATTTTAAGAGTATGTGAAAGTTGGACTCCTACCTTGTTTACTTCCATGACGACCTCCCTAATGTTTAGTAATCAATCAGAAATATCAAGTGATATTATACACTAATATAGATAAGTGTGGAAAGAGTGTTTGACATTTTTCCCATCATGCATTGCAGGGGATTTAAATGGGTGTAATTTTTAATTATGTGTTGTGCTTGTACATATTTTATAATATCCACAAGGTTCGGTGAGCAGGTGTGTTGACTTTTAGTGTTGGTTTATTTGCACCTTGACTATGGTAGGTTGTTTGGGTTGGGTCATATAAGTAAATGCTGGGCACTTCATCGTATAATTTATGGTCATTGACTTAATTTCCTCACATTGTCCACAAGATGACGGCACATTAGCTTGACCGACTTAAGCTTCTAGTACGTTTTTCCAAATGGGAAATTTCCAAATCCAAACAAACTTGTGTTTAACTTTGCTAAGGTTCCACTGTATTATATTAATGTAATGGATATATAATTAATACATCTTATTGGATATTAAGAGTATGTGAAAGTTGGACTTCTACCTTGTTTACTTCCATGACAACCTCCCTAAAGTTTTGTAATCAATCAGAAATACATGTAATATTATACACTAATAAGTGTGAAGAGAATGTTTTGCATTTGACTCATCATGCATTGCAAGGGATTTAAATGGGTGTCATTTTTAATTATGTGTTGTGGTTGGACATTTTTTATAACATCCACAGAGTTTGGTGAGCAAGTTGTGTTACGTGTGACCATGTGTGTTGACTTTTTGCGTTGGCTTATTTGCACCATGACTAGGGTAGGTTGTTTGGTTTGGGTCGTATAAGTAAATGCTGGGCACTTCATCGTATTATTAATGGTCATTGACTTAATTTTCACGTCGTCCACAAGATGATGGCAAATTTACAGCAAATGGATCGTCAGATCTTTAGGATTAATTAGGGGACACTTTGCGATCCTGGCCCGGTGGCGTGTTGTGCGCCTCGGATTAGCATCAACAAATCAAAATGGCCTCCACTTCTTGGAGCCTTTAAGATGGGCTTTACCTTCAGAGTCGCCTGAAAGGAAGGAGCCCTCGGACAAGGACAGGAGGACGCGGGCCAAGGAATGTGTAATCCTTCTTGAAAAGAGTCCATTACCGGGGAGACGGCATTATCCAACGTGAATGTCTTTCACGCTCAATATTTATCCAACATGATTTGCTTTTCCGTGCTCCTCCTCTTTAAAGCAACTGGGGCCCCATCTGTGTGGAGAGAGGGGACTCCCGGCTGTAAATGAAAATCTTGACAGGATAATTAAGTCCAGACACAAAGGGCTCAGCAGGAAGGACTTTAATAGAGTTGGTATTCTCCAGGGGACCACAGGGGACCACAGGGGACGGGCGCAGGAGGTTCATTTGGCTCCTGTGCTCCAGCTACCAGTCGCCTCCCACAGAGAGGCCTGGGGACCTTTTGGCGTTATCCAACCTCACCCTTTGATCCAGTTTTAAACTACCGCATTTTTCGGACTATAGAGTGCGCCGGTATATAAGCCTCGCCCCGCCAAATTTGAAGGGACATTTTTTTTCCATATATAAGCCGCACTGACTATAAGCTGCAGATATAAACGTTGTGAAATGACTTCTTTACACAGAAATAATTTGTAAATGTGTATTTACATACCTTTAAATGTTTCCAAACAGTGTCTGTGACATGGCAGTAAAACGGCTGATCAAACAAAACAGAAGTCATGGTCATGGACCCACTAGCTGCGCAAGCTAGCTCTCCAATCAGCTAAACAGACTCAATAACTCCACGGTGACGTTGTGGTGAATTTACTGAGGAATTTGTGAAACTAAAACAATACAAAAAGAATGCCGTTGTAAGTCAATACTAACACAGACACTTGTAAACATGTTAGCATATTAGCTAATAACGCTAGCTTACAATAGCACATACAAATATGCATGAAAACACTCCTACAGACATCACACATGGGACGCTTTAGTAAGTAAGAATTGTTTTAGTTATATTGTAAAACTTACAAACGCTGCTTGGAGTGACGAATGAAGAATCCACACGAGTAGAAACGCTATGGACAGCTACAAGACATAACAGTACTTCTACTCCCGGCTCAAAGATTTAAATAGCTCTCCAATCAGCTAAACAGACTCAATAACTCCACAGTGACGTTGTGGGGAATTTACTGAAGAATTTGTGAAACTGAAACAATACAAAAGGAATGCCATTGTAAGTAGGGCTGCAACTAACAACTAATTTGATAATCGATTAATCTCTCGATTATTACTACGATTAATCTATTAATAATCGGATAAAAGAGACAAACTACATTTCTATCCTTTCCAGTATTTTATTGGAAAAAAAACAGCATACTGGCACCATACTTATTTTGATTGTTTCTCAGCTGTTTGTAAATGTTGTAATTTATAAATAAAGGTTTATAAAAAATTAAATAAATACAAATTAAAAAGTAGCCTCTGTGCATGCGCATAGTATAGATCCAACGAATCGATGACTAAATTAATCGCCAACTATTTTTATAATCGATTTAATCGATTACTTGTTGCAGCCCTAATTTTAAGTTAATAACGCTAACACAGACACTCGTAAACGTGTTAGCAAATTAGCCAATCAATGCTAATGATAGCTTCATTACGTTACGTATAAATATGCCTGGAAACACTCCTACAGACATCACACACGGGACGGTTTAGTGAGTAAGAATTGTTTTAGTTGCAGTGTTTCCCACACATTCATTTATTTGTGGCGGCTCGCCACGAAAGAATTATGTCCGCCACAAATAAAAAGACTTTTTTTTTTTTTTTTGTCCTGTCCAGCTTCTCAGGCAAATCATATAGTTGATGTAGATGCCCATATAGGCTGTTCAGATTTACTTTACAAAAGAGAAGTGTAGGATACTTCTCTTGTTGCCCTATTTGTATTAGACCACTACTGTTTTCTGTTTATTTGTTACTGACTGTGGCAGGACACCTCTGCGTCTGTTTCACTTTATGTTGCTGGTAAATAATATGGTTGTAGTAGTAGGCTAAAGTTAAATTATTTAGTATGCACTAATTAAAGGGGCAGAGCTTTAAGAGACATTTTAGCTTTTATATTTTATAAGATATATTTTTTGTAAGAACCACAATTAATAAATATATTTCAGTGAATAACTTATTGTTCAAATCTGTATATAAATATGTACATAAAGTGTTGTAATTATATTGTAAAATGGATTGATGGATGGACGTTTAAAACAAAACTATTATTAATTAGTAAGTATACATTTTTTTAGCCTTTTTAGAGAAAATCATATAATTGTAGTAAATTATGCAAATTACTCGATGATGTCATAGTGACCACGCCCATAGCCACGCCCCCACCACCACAGGTATCTTGGCAGTTTATGGGAAACACTGAGTTGTATTGTAAAACTTACAAACGCTGTTTGGAGCTTTTGTAAGAGCGTAGAAACGCTACGGACGGCTTAGACGAAACGGTCTGTTCACAGCTCCAAACAGAAGATCCCCTGCAGTTTGAACTCGTCCAAAAGATGGCACCATAGCGCAAACAATAACGCACCTTTTCAGTGTATCTGCTTGTTGTTGTTTTTTAAAAAACAACTTGCTTCATGGCTGTCAGCGAAGAAATATCCATAAATTACTTGCACCGAATGAATGCCATTGTACGTTAATAATACTAACACAGACACTCGAACCTGTTAGTATATTAGCTACCGACGCTAGCTTGATTACATTACGATAGCACGTACAAATATGCATGAACACACTCCTACAGACATCACACATGGGACACTTTAGCAAGTAAGAATTGTTTTAGTTATATTGTAAAAGTTACAAACGTCGCTTGCAGTGATGAATAAAGAACCCATACGAGTAGAAACGCTATGGACGGCTAGAAACGGAACAGCACTTCTACTTCCGGTTCAAAGCTTTAAACCGCAGGAAACACTTGCAGTCCAAAAGATGGCACAACAATAACACACCATTTAAGTGTCTTTGCGTGTGTTTTATAAAAACTATTTGCTTTATGGCCGTCAGCCAAAAAAAAATCCATAAATTAGCCGCACTAATAATAATAATAATAATGGCTTTTCTAGACACTTGACGAGTGTTGTCTCGATACCAATATTTTGGTACCGGTACCAAAATGTATTTCGATACTTTTCTGTACTTTTCGGTACTTTTCTAAATAAAGGGGACCACAAAAAAAATTTCATTATTGTCTTTATTTTAACAAAAAATCTTAGGGTACATGAAACATATGTTTATTATTGCAATTTAGTCCTTATATAAAATAGTGAACATACTAGACAACTTGTCTTTTAGTAGTAAGTAAACAAAGAAAGACTCCTAAATATGCAGTAACATATTGTCATTTATCTACCTATTATTTTGTCAACATTATGAGGGACAAACTGTAAAAATGGATTATTAATCCACTTGTTCATTTACTGTTAATATCTGCTTATTTTCTGTTTTAACATGTTGTATCTACACTTCTGTTCAAATGTAATTATCACTTATTCTTCTCTTGTTAGATACTTGACATTAGTTTTGGATGATACCACTAATTTGGGTATCGATCCGATACCAAGTCGTTACAGGATCATACATTGGTCATATTCAAAGTCCTCGTGTGTCCAGGGACATATTTCCTGAGTTTATACATAATATACATAAAAAAATAAAAAGATTTTGTGACTATAAAAAATATCGATGTAATCATAGTAGTATCGACTAGATAAGCTCCAGTACTTGGTATCATTACAGTGGATGTCAGGTGTAGATCCACCCATGGCATTTGTTTACATTGTGACGCCGGTGAACTATTGTTTCCTCCTACGGTGTGTAGTGAAGCATGTTTAGCTATTCCTCGTCCTCCAGTGATAATGTTACTTGGAAGAAACTTACTTTATTTGTCGCCATGGAGACAAGGATTAGTGAGACCACTGGGGGACCAGTCATTTTTAGAGGCGGTATAGTACTGAATATGATTCGTTAGTATCGCGGTACTATACTAATACCGGTATACGGTACAACCCTACACTAGACACTCAAAGCGCGCACAGAGAAGTGAGAACCCATAATTCATTCACACCTGGTGGTGGTAAGCTACATCTGTAGCCACGCTGTAGCTGCCAATTAGCGCCCGAGGCCCCTCCCACTAGCACCATACAAATGCGTGAGCGGCACTGGGAGCAAGGGTGAGGTGTCTTTCCCCATGGCAGAGGCGGGGATCAAACCTGGAACCTGCAAGTTGCTGCCACGATCGCTCTATCCGCCGGTTTTCTAAGCCTCAGGGTTCAAAGCGAAGGGGGAAAAAAGGCCAGAATTTATGCAAATTTTTGAAGGCCGTGGAAGGCATGGTGCTCGTAAGTTGAGGTACCGCAGCGCTCGTTTTAGAACATTATCCTAACAAGCACGCGTTTGGTTGCAGTCTGAGCGTGCGGTTCAAAGGCCAGCGTGTGCCTGCAACGCTTTTAGAAAACCGAACGTTCCGACGAGCGCTCGCCATCTTTGACGTGTACTTTGTGTCGTGAAGTTGTGTGCGCCTAAAAGATAGAACGTGACATTTCCCGGGAGCGCCCAAACGTACCATAAATGCTGCAAGGCCTCTTTAAAACCACGCGTGTCCCACTGCCGGTTATTTGTGACTCATGTTTGGACTCCGCCGGCAGTCCCAGTGTCAAATCAAAAGGATGTGCATCCGGAACATTCCACTTTTAACTCTTTACATAATGTGCTTTGCAATATTTGCTTCGCATGCGCGCACGGGCGCCGCAGGGTGCGCGCCACGTGCCGTGTGTGACGTGCCGTGTGTGACGTGCCGTGTGTGACGTGCCGTGTGTGACGTGCCGTCTGTGTGTGTGTGTGTGTGTGTGTGTGTGTGTGTGTGTGTGTGTGTGTGTGTGTGTGTGTGTGTGTGTGTGTGTGTGTGTGTGTGTGTGTGTGTGTGTGTGTGTGTGTGTGTGTGTGTGTGTGTGTTGATGACAAAGCGTCGTGGAGGTTGATGCGTTCCACTGTCTGGAACAGCGTTGATCCTCTTAACTGATTACCGGCGGTGACTCGAGGTGCGGCGGCCTGCGTGGCGAGCGTTGGGACAGATGTCTGCCCCCTCCTTCACACACATGACCCCCGCCCTGTTTACTTCTACACGTAATGACCTGTTTTTCTCTGATTAGACCCCGAGTCCACCATACTGCTCGTTAATAGCTATTAGGGTTGTCTCTATGGATGTCTGACAATATCGGACTGCCGATATTGTCGGCCGATAAATGCTTTAAAATGTAATATCGGAAATTATCGGCATCGGTTTCAAAATTATTGGTATCTGTTTCAAAAAGTAAAATGTATGACTTTTTAAAACGCCGCTGTGTACATGGACGTAGGGAGAAGTACAGAGCGCCAATAAACCTTAAAGGCACTGCCTTTGCGTGCCGGCCCAGTCACATAATATCTACGACTTTTCACACACACAAGTGAATGCAACGCATACTTGGTCAACAGCCATACAGGTCACACTGAGGGTGTCCGTATAAACAACTTTAACACTGTTACAAATATGCGCCACACTGTGAACCCACACCAAACAAGAATGACAAACACATTTTGGGAGAACATCCGCACCGTAACACAACATAAACACAACAGAACAAATACTCAGAACCCCTTGCAGCACTAACTCTTCCGGGACGCTACAATATACACCCCCCGCTACCCCCCCCCACACACACCTCAACCCCACCCCACCCAACCCCGCCCACCTCAACCTCCTCATGCTCTCTCAGGGAGAGCATGTCCCAAATTCCAAGCTGCTGTTTTGAGGCATGTTAAAAAAAAAAGCACTTTGTGACTTCAATAATAATTAAAGCTCTTTCATCAACTTTTAATCCGAAGGGTTCAATCTCTCTCCTGTGCTAATTTGAAGCCGATACGACAAACGCGCTCAGAGGAGATAATGTTTGAAAAAAGGTGACTGTTTTTACACAACTTTTGTTTTGAAGGGGGAATTGCAAACTTCCTGTTGATTTTTGCTGGGGGTTGTCAGTGTATGAAATATAGGTCTAAGTGAGACCTACACAGAGGTTTTTGTTTAATGTCTCTACGACATTCGTACTGGGAGTTACAGGCAGTTTTGTCTGTGTTTTCTTCCTAGGGGCGCTAGAGCGCAATTTTGAGTTTTGGGGTTTGGTTTTTTGATTAGATCGCAATTTTCGCCGGTCCTGATGTGTGTGTCGAATTTGGTGAATTTTGAAGCATGTTAAGGGGGTCAAATTACAGCTCAAAGAGGCGGCGGTATAATAATAAAACGCTAGAAATACAATAGGGTCCTCTGTCCCAAAGGGACTCGGTCCCTAAATACGGCAGTGCCATGTTGGCATGTTTTTCCATAACTTGAGTTGATTTATTTTGGAAAACCTTGTTACATTGTTTAATGCATCCAAGTGGGGCATCACAACAAAAATTAGGCATAATAATGTGTTAATTCCACGACTGTATATATCGGTATCGGTTGATATCGGAATCGGTAATTAAGAGTTGGATGATATCGGAATATCGGATATCGGCAAAAAAGCCATTATAGGACATCTCTAGTTGTCTCCATACCAGTATTTTTGGTACCGGTACCAAAAATATTTCGATACTTTTTAATACTTTTCTAAATAAAGGGGACCACAAAAAATGTCAATATTGTCTTTATTGTAACAAAAAATCTTAGGGTACATGAAACATGTTTATTATTGTAATTTAGTCCTTAAATAAAATAGTGATCATACTAGACAACTTGTCTTTTAGTAGTAAGTAAACAAACAAAGACTCCTAATTAGTCTGCTGATGTATGCAGTAACATATTGTGTCATTTATACACCTATTATTTTGTGTACATTATGAGGGACAAACTAAAAATTGATTATTAAACTACTTGTTCATTTACTGTTAATATCTGCTTATATTCTGTTTTAACATGTTCTATCTACACTTCTGTTAAAATGTAATAATCACTTATTATTCTCTTCTTTGATATTTTACATTAGTTTTGGATGATACCACACATGTAGGTATTGATCCGATACCAAGTAGTTACAGGATCATACAATGGTCATAATTTAAGTCCTTGTGTGTCCAGGGACATATTTACTGAGTTTATGAATATAATATGAATTTTTTTTTTTTTTAAAAAGAAAGATTTTGTGACAATAAAAATATTGATGTAATCATAGTAGTATCGACTGGGTACACTCTTGTACTTGGTATCATTACAGTGGATGCAATACACATAATTATACAATACACACATTATTATAGGACGTACATACAATAAACATTGTTAGTATAGGACGTACACACAAAGATGTTAGCCAGGAACACCAACCTGCCAACTGCTTCATGATGCTGTGTGACAGGCTGTGTTCTGAAAATTACTTTTAAAAAGTCCATAATTATAGCTACTTCTTACTTTACCAAAAATGTATATAAATTGCGAACGGGATTACTCTTTAATGCATGGAATTTATTACTAGGGAAAGTAGCTAATGCGTTACTTTAAAAAAACAAAACTTCAAATATCTGGCATAATGCAGTTTCATATGAGAGCTGTGTGTGTGCGTGTGTGCGTGTGTGCGTGTGTGTGCGTGTGTGCGTGCCTTTAAAAGGCGGTGCCTGTTGTCGAGTGATGAGTCTCACAGGCATTTTAGTTTGAGATGTTTGCTAGCGATTGAATGCGCTTCCATGGCTGTATGTTCTTGTCAACAAACGGGGTATTGTTTGGATGGCAAGTTTGTCACTCCAATCATCGATTGGTCGTTCAATACTCCCTCCGACCCTCGTAGTTGCTAGCGCGCTGTGTCAAGTTTTAGGGTGGTGGGGAAAAAACGGCTAAGACCTTGTTTCTTCCGTGTTGGAAGACCGAGTGTGTGAACGAGGAGGAGCTCACCTCTGTGCATGGCGTACACAGAGTGAACAGTGAGACTTGGTGCGTCAATCACTTGTCCAGTTGGTTATGGTTTAAGTTCATTTCAAACATGATTTTACTCCAGTTTGATTAAAATTTGGATGGATTTATTTTGGGAGCAAAATGCGATGAAAGGGTTAGGTTTTTTTCATGTCACACGGTCTATTTTTAGGCGCATTTGCGAGTATATTTGTCACACCATAAAGCCCTGCCTTTTATCATCAAATCTTGAACATTTGTGTCCGACCTTTTTTTTTTACTGAAAAGACCTCTTTAAAAGAGATCTGGTTGCTTAGAATGTGCCAGGACTCGAGTTGCAGTTTTTTTCTCCAGGGATTCCACCTGGAACAAAGCTATTATTTCCCCCCCTAACAACAAGTGCAGGTTAGTCAATGGAAACCCGATCTGTTTCCCAGGATTCCGTGCGTCATTTATTAGGTTAATCCCTGGATTTGGAACGACAAGAACGGCTCATTCCGCTCCAAAAATGCAGCTCTTATGCACTGAACCTCACATTTTATTGTCATTTGAGTGGAAACGTGTTTGCTGGCATGCATTTCTCTCCCTCTCCAAGCGACCGCTGTAGAATTTGCGTGGTGGTGTGGAGTTGAATGTCGAGCCCTGCCCTTTTCCCGATGGCAGACTCCCAAGTTGAGCAGGACCACAACGCACGGTCTGTCTTCACGAGCGTGTGTCCGTGGGAAGTCACTCACTCTGTTGTGGACCCGGTTGCTCACGGGCTAGACATGTGCTTTGCTCCCAAAATTCCTGCATGTTGAAGAGAAGCGGAACCATTCTGGATTGTTCCATCCCTCAGAAATCCCAAAAGTCACCGTTCTTCCACTCTTTGGCTTGGTGACATTTGCAGACAGAGCTGGAACAGTCCGGTCCTTTTTGTAATTTGTCTTCTTTGGAGGACTTTGTTGACGGTTAGGAGGGGAGAGTCCTCCCGGGTCCTGTTGTTCGCAGGCCGTCTTGGACGATGAGAGTTGAAGTTGAACAATTTGTTCTACAAAACAATTGTCACACCAGCGCTTGGGAAAGAGGACCGAGTTGTCTGAAGGTCGGCGAAATCTCAACGATGTGTGTGAAATTGTCAGTTTGCACGTCCACATGCTAAATAAACGCTAAATCAGGTGTGTCAAAACTACTACTAAAAATAGCACAGGAAATACTTATGACACATTCCATACAACCTTCCCTAGTCATGGTGCAAAAAAAAATGCAACGAATATGAAAGTCAACAAACATGGTCACACAACACAACCTGCTCACTGAACATCAAAACTTTTGAATGTCCAACATTCACACATAAGATTCTACACCAAAAAATCATAAATGTATTATTATTATTATAGTGTGACTGTCCACATTTCACATATATAAGATTCTACAGTAAAAAAAAACATTTATTTATTATTATTAATATTATTATTATCATTATTATTGTAAATGTGTGATTGTCCAACATTCACACATATTAATATTATTATTATTATTATTATTGTGTGACTGTTCAAATTTCACACATAAGATTCTACACCAAAAAATATTGTATTTATTTTGATTATTATTATTATTATTATTATTATTATTATTATCACTAGTATTATTGTTGTTATTATTATTATTAATGTGTGAATGGCCAACATTCACACATAAGATTCTACAACAAAAAATCTTCTATTTATTATTACTATTATTATTATTATTATAGTGTGAATGTCCAACATTCACACAGATTCTACACCAAAAGAAAAATCGAATTATTATTATTATTATTATTATTATTGTTGTTGTTTTGTGACTGTCCAAGCATTCACACATAAGATCCTACACCCCATAAATATTCTTATTATTATTATTATTATTATTATTGTGTGAATGTACAACATTCACACATTATTATTATTATTGTGTGACCGTCCAAATTTCACACATATAAGATTCTACACCAAAAAATCTTCTATTTATTATTACCATTATTATTATTATTATAGTGTGAATGTCCAACATTCACACATACAAGATTCTACATAAAAAAATAATCTATTATTATAATAATAATAATAATAATAATTATTATTATTGTTGTTGTTGTTTTGTGACTGTCCAAGCATTCACACGTATAAGATCCTACACCCAAAAAATTATCTACTTATTATTATTATTATTATTATTATTATTGTGTCACTGTCCAAATTTCACACATATAAGATTATACACCAAAAAAAATCATTTATTCATTATTATTATTATTATTACTATTATGGTTATTATTATTATTATTAATTTGTGAATGTACAATATTCACACATTATTATTATTATTATTTTGTGACTGTCCAAATTTCACACACATAAGATTCTACACCAAAAAATCATTTATTATTATTATTATTACTATTATTAATATTTTTAATATGTTGAATGTCCAACATTCACACACATAAGATTCTACAACAAAAAATAATCTATTTATTATTACTATTATTATTATTATTACTAATATTATTATTATAGTGTGATTTTACGACTTCCAGTGCTGACGTAAGACAACCCGCGTCCCATATGTGACCATAGGATGAACAAATACACTACGGTACTAAGACGATAGTGGCCATTAACAGTTAGCTTCTACGGCTGGGTTGCCCAAAGTGGGCCCTAGGGGCCATTTGTGGTCCATGACTTGTTTGTCATCGGCCTGAAGCAAATTACAAAAAACAAAAAATAGAGATCTCATTTGCACCCCTGGTGGTGAAATCTATCAAAATTAGGGTGGTCCCAAAAAGGAGGGATTTTTCAAATTGACTGTCTGTTTTAAAAGTGCTCCCCCTCTGGTCAACATATGAAATAACAAGTGTGTGTAACAAATTGAAATGCACCCCTTTTGGCCAAAATGAATTAAAAAAAAAAAAAAGTATGTATATAGAGACATACTGTAATAACTTGAAGTAAATAATGAAGATTAAAACCAACTACAAATAAAAAAATAAAAAATAGATAAAAATGAACTAAATGCTTACCTTTTTTATATTTGCATAGTATGTATGTATTATTAATGTTGTAAATACAAATCTTTATATACCTAGAAAGGCTGGTCCTAAAGGGGGAGGCATTTTTCGGAGGTCTCAAAAATGTAACAAATACAAGAGTGTGTGTGTTTTTTCTTGTATTTCTAGCCTTCTTGAGACATCAACAAGGAAAAGTACCTTCCATATGAGGACGGTAAACAAGTTAGGACCGAAATCATGGTCCCAATACGGAAAACCCGTCCATCCATCCATTTTCTACCGCTTGTCCCTTTCGGCCATTGCCTCTAATAGAGAATGTCTCATTTGCACCCCTGGTGGTGAAATCTATCAAAAATAGCATGGGCCCAAAAAGGAGGGATTTTTCAAATTGACTGTGTGTCGCTTTTAAAAGTGCTCCCCCTCTGGTCAACATATGTAATAACAAGTGTGTGTAAGAATTTGAAGTGCTCCCCCTCTGGCCAACATATGTAATAACAAATGTGTGTAAGAAATTGAAACGTGCCCCCTTTGGCCAAAATTAATTTAAAAAAAATAAAAAATTATATAGAGACATACTGTAATAACTTGAAGTAAATAATGACTGAAAACCAATTACAAACAAAAAATTTAAATAATTAACTACAAGCTTACCTTTTTTATATTTGCATAGTATGTATATATTATTAATGTTGTAAACACAAATCTTTATATACCTAGAAAGGGTGGTTCTAAAGAGGGAGGCATTTTTCGGAGGTCTCAAGAAGGTAACAATTACAAGAGTGTATGTGTGTTCTTGTATTAGGACATAAATCATAGTCCCAATACAGAAAACTGTTGCATCTAATAGAGAATGTCTCATTTGCACTCCTGGTGGTGAAATATATCAAAATGAGGGTGGTCCCAAAAAGGAGGGATTTTCCAAATTGAGTCAATTTTAAAAGTGCTCCCCCTCTGGTCAACATATGAAATAACAAGTGTGTGTAAAAAATTTGAAGTGCTCCCCCTCTGGCCAACATATGTAATAAGAAGTGTGTGTAAGAAATTGAAATGCGCCCCCTTTGGCCAAAATTAATTAAATAAATATGTGTATAGAGACATACTGTAATAACTTGAAGCAAATAATGAAGATTAAAAACCAATAACAAACAAAAAATTAACTAAAAGCTTACCTTTTTTATATTTGCATAATATGTATATATTATTAATGTTGTAAATACAAATCTTTATATATATATATATATATATGTATATATATATATATATATATATATCTATAGATATATATATCTATATCTATATATATATATATATATCTATATATATATATATATATATATATATATAGATATATCTATATAGATATATATATAGATATATCTATATAGATATATCTATATATATATATATATCTATAGATATATATATAGATATATATCTATAGATATATATATATATATAGATATATATATATATCTATAGATATATATCTATAGATATATATATATATATATATCTAGAAAGGGTGCATTTTTTGGAGGTCTCAAGAAGGTAAGAAATACAAGAATGTGTGTGTGGAAAGGAAACAATGCAGACTTTGTGAGAGAGTCCCGTTGTGACAGGATTGTTGGGGGGGAGGTTGAGGGGCCGGTCCTGGCTTAGCCAAGCGGAGCCACTTCATTAGTCGGGCCCCTCCTTCTGCACCTCCTCCCGCTCCATCCATCCTCACTCGCCCCCGCCCTTCATCCCTCCAGCTCGCTTGTGTGTCGCCACTCCAGCGCCGGTGCCCACGCTCGGCGTTGAGGATTAGGTGCGCCTCGCGCAGAGAGGAGTTGTTCCTATGACGCGGTGCGTCGCCGGTTTCCGACTGAGGTGAGCGATGCACTGGAGTTGTCAGACTGACGGTCACGTGTGACGTTTCTGTCTTTAAAATTCTGCTGTCTGGAAGCGCTGATGTTTGTATAGAAGAGGCTTGCTGTGGGATGCTGCTGTGTTTGGGGGGGGTGGGGGGGGGGGGGCACTGTTGCCTCAGCTGTGTTGACCAAAACCGTCGTCCTGTTCTGAGGATCTTCACGCTGCGATTGCTTTCCTTTCCTAGAGCCGCGGGGCTGCTCGGTTGAGTCGAGGGTAATCCTTCGCATCCTGTGTGGGAAAGGGCAAGCGAGGAGCAGCGAGGCTAACCCCGTCACTTCCTGGCCGGGAAAGTCTCATCACGTAAAAGTCATGTGCGTTCAGTAGAAGTAACGACGCCGGCTGAACTCCTCAGGGTCTTCACCTACACCCCAGTGCTCCTTTTGAAGGGGAACTGCACTTTATGGACATTTTGCCTATCATTCACTATCCTTATGTAAGATGACAACACGTTTTTTTAGACTTCTTTTTATTGTCATTCAAATTTGAACTGTACAGCAGTGGTCCCCAACCACCGGTCCCCTGTCCGTGACACATTTGCTACCGGGCCGCAGAGAAACATTAAATAATTTGCAAACGACATAACTTTCTGTCCCACTAGACCAGGGGTGGGCAATTAATTTTTACCAGGGGCCACATGAGCAACCCGAGCACTGCTGGAGGGCCACATCGACAATATTTCAATTAAATTTTGCTCAATATTATTTTTGATATATACCGTAAGATAAATAATAATAATAATAATAATAATTAATAATAATAATACTTTCATTTAACCTACTTAACTTTATACCAAAAGCACTGCTTTGGAAATCATTTGTACCCCTTTCAGAGATCACATTTAGTTCCCCTTAAACATCCTCATGTTGCACAATGAAATGTAAGCATAGGATGAAGTGTGCATTCCTGTAACTTTCTCTAGTAACAGCATTCCATGATTAATATCAATAAATTAACATTAATAATAAATGACAGTAAAATAAGCACACGTATGACTGAGGAGTCATAGTGTAACTTTGTGTGGTGTTTGAGTTGTCCGACTTTTTGTGTGGCCATAAACGCACCAGTGGTTTAGTGGTATGCGTGTTGGTGACAGATGACAAGTTGGTTTTGGCCTGGTTTGTACGGCAGAAAATGACTAGTTTTTCGAGATAGACTCATGTTTTTGGTGTGGTTATGGCCGAATATAAACAGTTTTGCTCAATAAAGTGATCGATATAATTCCTGGCCTCGAAACGTCTCGATAGACGTTAGAATAATTAAACGGTGTTCAATTGAACGGTGTTGACGAACACCGTTAGGGCCGTTTGTTGTCACTGTCACTCAAAGTTGCACTGCAAAATTACACAGAATAATTGTGTTTATTTTGTTTAGAATTCAGATGGGATTTGATTTGGTGCGCTGCATATATTTGCTGTGCGCAGAGGATGCTTGAGCAGTGCGCAATTGCGCAGGCGCGCACCTTAGAGGGAACGTTGCTTGGCAGTCCATGTCTTGTTGAAAACACGCCATTCGTCATCAACTTTTCTCTTTTTAGCGTCTCGGGTGTAAACCATGCATCACTTGTCGCTGTGCACCTTCACTCACAGGTTACACACGAACATACGCCCATAAATAACACTTTTCAAAATAAAAGCAGCACAGTTGTATTGCGCGCACGACATAGATGTTTTTTCAACTTTATTTTGTAATTTGTGATTGCCGCTGTTCACATTCACTCACAATCACGCACGCGCATACGTCCACACGGAAGTAATACAAATAACGCTTTTCAAAACAAAAGCAGCACCGTTGTATTGCACACTCGCCATAGATACTTTTTAAAATTTATTTTGTAATTTATGATTGGCCTCACGCGGGCCGGACAGGGACGCACAAAGGGCCGGATGTGGCCCGCGGGCCGCAGAATTCCAGGTCTGCACTAGACCCTAAGCCTGTTTATTAGGGCTGTGAATCTTTGGGTGTCCCACGATTCGATTCAATATCGATTCTTGGGGTCACGATTCGATTCAAAATCGATTTTTTTTTTCAATTCAACACGATTCTCTATTCATTCAATACATAGATTTCAGCAGGATCTACCCCAGTCTGCTGACATGCAAGCAGAGTAGTAGATTTTTGTAAAAAGCTTTTATAATTGTAAAGGACAATGGTTTATCAACTGATTGCAATAATGTAAAATTGTTTTAACTATTAAATGAACCAAAAATATGACTTATTTTATCTTTGTGAAAATATTGGACACAGTGTGTTGTCAAGCTTATGAGATGCGATGCAAGTGTAAGCCACTCTGACACTATTGTTCTTTTTGTTTATTTTTTATAAATGTCTAATGATAATGTCAATGAGGGATTTTTAATCACTGCTATGTTGAAATTGTAACTAATATTGATACTGTTGTTGATAATATTCATTTTTGTTTCACTACTTTTGGTTTGTTCTGTGTCGTGTTTGTGTCTCCTCTCAATTGCTCTGTTTATTGCTCCCCCCTCACCTCCCCGGGGGTGAACAAGGGGATGGGTCAAATGCAGAGGACAAATTTCACCACTCCTCGTGTGTGTGTGTGACAATCATTGTACTTTAACTTAACACCACACCGTGACTTGTTTTGGGTTTTTTGCTGTTTTCCGGTGTGTAGTGTTTTATTTCTTGTCTTGCGCTCCTCTTTTCTTGTATTTTCCTGTAGCAGTTTCATGTCTTCCTTTGAGCGATATTTCCCGCATCAACTTTGTTTTAGCAATCAAGAATATTTCAGTTGTTTTTAACCTTCTTTGTGGGGACATTGTTGATCGTCATGTCATGTTCGCATGTACTTTGTGGACGCCGTCTTTGCTCCACAGTAAGTCTTTGCTGTCGTCCAGCATTCTGTTTTTGTTGACTTTGGAGCCAGTTCAGTTTTAGTTTTGTTCTGCATAGCCTTCCCTAAACTTCCATGCCTTTTCTTAGGGGCACCCACCCTTTGTTTATTTTTGGTTTAAGCATTAGACACCTTTTTACCTGCACACTGCCTCCCGCTGTTTTCGACATCTACTAAGCAATTAGCTACCGGCTGCCACCTACTGATAATGAAGAGTATTACACAGTTACTCTGCCGAGCTCTAGACAGCATCAACACTCAACAACAACACATCATTTGCAGACTATAATTACTGGTTTGCAAAAAATATTTCTAACCCAAAAGGTGAAATTAGATAATCTCCCACGGCACACCAGACTGTATTTCACGGCACACTAGTGTGCCGCGGCACAGTGGTTGAAAAACACTGGAGTACACTATTGTGCCCATAAAACCCTCTTAAAACATCCAAAAAACCACCAACAATACTCTTTTTACACATCGTGACCTGAATATTAACAAGTATTGGTAATATTGTTATTATAAGTGCTAACGCAGACAAGCTATATTTAGAAAGCGAGCTAGCTTATGCTGCTATATTGACATATTGAGCTGCTGCATCGCCTCTGAGTTGGTGAAAGTTAATTCTAGATTATAAATCATGCCTCTCACCTGGATAGTAGAAGGTTGTGGACATAAACCCACAAGTTGGTCAACTTTGACATCCAACTTAGACCCGGAGATGGCAAAAAAACACTCTTGCGGCACCTTTTTTTAGCCCCTTGTAAGGATTATGATTATATCTTCGTGTAAAGAGGAAGATATAAACATCCCGTCATCACTTTATTAGTAAGTGATTATTTTATTATGTTGATAGTTTGTATGTCTTGTTTAGCACTTGGCAATACTGCTACATGATGCTTAGTGTTTGACTAAAGCTGCATCTGTTTATCACACAGCTTCTAAAACTTGTAGATCATCCTCCTTATATTCAGGTTCAAAAATAGAAGTTTCTGGATCATCATTTGTCCCAAAGTAGTCTTTGTTGTCTCTAATCAAGTCTGCCATGATTAGTAGTCTTGTTGTTGTTGTTGTTGTTGAAGGGAAAGTGAACGTGTGCTTAAAATAATCAAAATATGTAATTATTACATGTTATTATGAATGCTACTACATTACATATTTACTTACATCATGTATATATTACATGTTATAATGAATGTTACTACATTACATATATACTTACATCATGTATATATTACATGTTATTATGAATGTTACTACATTACATTTGTACTTACATCATGTATATATTACATGTTATTATGAATGTTACTACATTACATATATACTTACATCATGTATATATTACATGTTATTATGAATGTTACTACATTACATATATACTTACATCATGTATATATTACATGTTATTATGAATGTTACTACATTACATATATTCTTACATCATGTATATATTACATGTTATTATGAATGTTACTACATTACATACATACTTACATCATGTATATATTACATGTTATTATAAATGTTACTACATTACATATATACTTACATCTTGTATATATTACATGTTATTATGAATGTTACTACATTACATATATACTTACATCATATATATATATTACATGTTATTAAGAATGTTATTGCATTACATATATACTTACATCACGTAAATATTACATATTATGAATGCTACTACATTACATATATACTTA
>NC_084742.1:56689798-56714798 GCF_033978785.1 Entelurus aequoreus | reverse complement strand
CGTTAACGTTACTCACAAAAAAGCTGAACTCATGAATGCTTGTTGCCACTATGGACTTAAAAAGTTACGTACTGTGAGTTGTTCCCTTCATCCATGGCTCCAACATTTTTCTTCTTCAGGTGCTCCTGAAGCAATGTTGTACTTCCGTGCCATTTTGCAGGAAACGCTCTTCTTTGAAGTCTTTAAAGTAAAGTGTTCCCACACTTTTGACGACTTAGGTCGTACACTTTTCTCCATTGAAGCAATAACCTCAAGATGTTTCTCTGCTAAACTATCGGTAGTGTTTTCCTGCCCTGGCGCTGTTTTGTACTGTTTTTGTACTTATTTTTTTATTATTGTTTCTCAGCTGTTTATAAATGTTGCAGTTTATAAATAAAGGTTTATAAAACAAAAAAAACAACAAAAAAATTACCAAAAAATAAAAAAAGCCTCTGCGCATGCGCATAGTATAGTTCCAACGAATCGATGACTAAATTAATCGCCAACTATTTTGATAATCGATTTTAATCGATTTAATCGATTAGTTGTTGCAGCCCTAATATATATATATATATATATATATATATATATATATATATATATATATATATATATATATATATATATATATATATATATATATATATATATATATATATATTCCTCACGCACTAATTGACTTAAACAGTGCACTTGCGGCATGTCACGTTATCGATGGTAAAATGCATTTTTAGACAATATGACTTGCGTGAGTAGCTAGGAGGCGGTAGAAAATGGACTAGAAAGGACAGATGAAAAAAAACAACAAAAAAAACCCTTTTTTTTTTAAACTTGGGACTTCGCGCGGGCCGGATTTTGGACGCTGGGGGGCCGTTTCCGGCCCGCGGGCCGTAGTTTGGGGACCCCTGATGTAGAGTAAATGTCTAACGTTTTTTTTTCCCTCTTCCCGCAGAATGAAGAAGTGAATCATCTGAGATTGCAGTCATGGCCGTCCAGACTGGCATCCAGGTGAGTTCAGGCATGGACTCCTGTGCTACATGAAGTACATTTATTCTAGGTTGGCACAGCTGCATGAAATGTATTTCTTGCTGCGTGCTGCGCCCCCTTTAGGCGTTACTCGCTGTCCAACTGGAGCGCAAACATCGCCGCTGCTCTTCCACTTATTTGGATTATTTCCCCCAAAAGATGGAGACATCTGTCTCGCACTGATCAAGTGAAGCCGGCCCACGTGTGTCACAGCACGCCGTCTTGTTCTCATCACGCGTGGCTGCCAGTCCGCTATCCAGACCATGAGGAGTTCCTTCTGCTCATTTTTGGGAGGGGTGGCTGGAATGTGCCAAACTTTTTTCCCCCCTCCGCTTTCCTCCCAGCAACGAATGTCAAGTATGCAAAACTCCCAAACAACAAATGTGTCAAGTTACATATTTTGGGAACACACGCCTCCGTGGGTCATTGCATCCTTGAGTCAGGACAGTCAGCCTCTGCTAGTGATGTGCCGATCCATACTGACATAGCGATACCGCCGATACCACATCTTTATGCTCTGATATCGATTTTCAAATGAAAAATATCGATTCTTTAGTTCGCGGATGTCCCAACTTTTTCCACAAAGAGCACATACTGAAAAGTCAAAGTATGCCACGGCCATGTTGATGTTGTTTTATTATTATTTTTTAAATGCTAACAACATATATATACATTTTTAAAGACAGAACTTTGTCTCAGCTTTGAATTATAGGTATATTATTCTTATTCTTATTATTAGATAGAACATTTTAGATTTTTCTCATTACATACTAGGGTTGTCTCGGTACCGGTACCAAAATGTGTTTCGATACTTTTCTAAATAAAGGGGACCACAAAAAATTGCATGATCGGCTTTATTTTAACAAAAAATCTTAAGGTACATGAAACATATGTTTATTATTGTAATTTAGTCCATAAATGAAATAGTGAACATATGAGACAACTTGTCTTTTAGTAGTAAGTAAACAAACAAAGACTCCTAATTAGTCTATGCAGTAACATATTGTGTCATTTATACACCTATTATTTTGTACACATTATAAAGGGCAAACTGTAATAATTTATTATTAATCCACTTGTTCATTTACTGTTAATATCTGCTTATTTTCTGTTTTAACATGTTCTATCTACACTTCTGTTAAAATGTAATAATCACTTATTCTTCTCTTCTTTGATACTTGACATTAGTTTTGGATGATACCACACATTTAGGTATCGATCCGATACCAAGTAGTTACAGGATCATACATTGGTGATATTCAAAGTCCTAATGTGTAACTATTCCTCGTCCTGCAGTGATAATGTTACTTGTAAGAAACATACTTTATTTGTCGCCATGGAGGTGAGGATTAGTGATTTAGAAGTACCTAATGTAACCTGTGATATTTATACACAAATGAATGTGTTTTGATCATCAGTACATTTCCTGTTGTACTTATTACGGGGTGGGTGGATGTAAGGAACAGTGTAACTCGGCTTGTCGCCATCACGTCTCCACCTCATCGCTGCCACCACAGCCTGGGGGGGCAATAGACTACAGACTGTGGTGAAGTAGGCTGGTTTCGTCGCGTGAAGAAGCCTACAATTTTTGGTTGTGTTTTCCGCTCCATTTGCTGAATGGCGATATACGATATATATCTCAATATTTTTTCCGTAAAGTAAAAACAAAACACAAAACAGTCCTACTTACCTACAGTCCTACTTACCTGAGATACTAAGTATGTCATTATTATGACTTAGTAAGTCAATATTTGGATTTAGTAATTTACTAAATTAAAATAATGACAAAATAATGCCTTACTAAGTCAAATTAATAAGCGTTTGCAATAAGCGTTTGGGGAAAAAAAAGAGTTAAAAGTGGGGCCACATGCTGACATATGCTCAACTCATCATGCTTAATTTATTACAGCATTTGGGAAGCCTGTAGTTCATTTTTATTATGTAAATGTTATATTTTTATCAGCATGTGATAGCAGGGACCCTGCCATTCAAAACTAGGCTGCTACATTACTAACGACTAATGTAACTATAGCTGAAAAAATAGTGCAATAACAATAGGAGAGACTATTCATCCCTGAACACCATGGAGTTCATGTAGGCTTTATGATGCAGTTACATTATTATATCAACTATCAGAGACAGCTTCAGGAAACTCTTTATTTAACATAATGTCCTTTTTTGCTGCTTCAACACAGCTCAATCAACACAGAAAAAGGTAAAGTGAAATAACTTAGTTGTTAACTGTAGGTCAATAATGCTTGTCTTTCTCTCAGACAGACAGGGCTTTGCTGTCCGTAACACACACACACACACATGCACACACACACGCACGCACGCACGCACACACACACCCACCCCAAGTGAGCTAACGTTACGCTAGAAGCTAATTAGCTAGCCTTCACCTCAAGGACTGCGAGTGAGCTGAGGTAATAACATCCTGTAATTTGATTTTGATGTTATTATTCATTTCATCTTCTGATATATTCAAAATTAACACCAATGGAGGCATTTTAAAACTCTGCCAGATACGCCTGCAATTAACAATTATTTTGATTGTCAATTAGTCAACGATTATTCAGATATTAAAACTTACACATTTAATGGCTCAAATTTTTCCAGTGACTTCTAAATGCAGCTTAAGTTATTTCAGGCATGTGCTGATAACAACAAAGACAACTAATTAATTCATAAATATTTATTTATTATGTAACTGTGCTGCTCATTCAGCTGGTATAAAAATTAAATGACTAATAACATGATGTCTATTTAAAAGAAAGGAAGGAAAATTGTTCAAAAACAAAACAATTAACCATGTTTATCTGTTTAAAAACAGTTAAAATGGCAGCAATGAAAACAAACAAAACACAAAATCTAACTTCCTCTAAAAGAAAATCATTTTGTGGTGTTTAAAAAGCTGCATACTGATATATTGATTATTGATTAACTCTTGACAGTTTTAGCACTCTAATAGACTCAATGTGTAGAATTATATCTAACAAAACCCAAGACCAGTGAAGTTGTCACGTTGTGTAAATGGGAAATAAATAAAAAAAATACAATGACTTGCAAATTCTTTTTAACTTATATTCAATTGAATAGACTGCAAAGACAATATATTTAACTTTAGAACTTTGTTATTTTTTTGCAAATATTAGCTCATTTGGAATTTGACGCCTGCAACATGGTTCAAAAAAGCTGGCACAAGTGGCAAAAAAGACTGAGAAAGTTGAGGAATGCTCATCAAACGCTTATTTGGAACATCCCACAGGTGAACAGGCTAATTGGGAACAGGTGGGTGCCATGTTTGGGTATAAAAGCAGCATTCATGAAATGTTCAGTCATTCACAAAACAAGGATGGGTCGATGGTCACCACTTTGTCAACAAATGCCTTACCAAATTGTTTAAGAACAACATTTCTCAACCAGCTATTGCAAGGAATTTAAGGGTTTCACAATCTATGCTCCGTAATATCATCAAAAGGTTCAGAGAATCTGGAGAAATCACCGCACGTAAGTGGCTAGGCCTAAAACCAACATTGAATGCCCATGACCTTCGATCCATCAGGCGGTACTGCATCAAAAAGCGACATCAGTATGTAAAGGATATCACCACATGGGCTCAGGGACAC
This sequence comes from Entelurus aequoreus, assembly GCF_033978785.1. NCBI lineage: Eukaryota > Metazoa > Chordata > Actinopteri > Syngnathiformes > Syngnathidae > Entelurus > Entelurus aequoreus. The sequence continues at coordinate 56,710,164 of NC_084742.1, read as the reverse complement.
GTCAGAAAACCACTGTCAGTAACTACAGTTGGTCGCTACATTTGTAAGTGCAAGTTAAAACACTACTATGCAAAACGAAAGCCATTTATCAACAACACCCAGAAACGCCGCCGGCTTCGCTGGGCCCGAGCTCATCTAAGATGGACTGATGCAAAGTGTAAAAGTGTTCTGTGGTCTGACGAGTCCACATTTCAAATTGTTTTTGGAAACTGTGGACGTGGTGTCCTCTGGACCAAAGAGGAAAAGAACCATCCAGATTGTTATAGGTGCAAAGTATAAAAGGCAGCAACTTACATATCTGTGAAGGCACCATTAATGCTGAAAGGTACATACAGGTTTTGGAGCAACGTATGTTGCCATCCAAGCAACGTTACCATGGACGCCCCTGCTTATTTCAGCATGACAATGCCAAGCCGCGTGTTACAACAGCGTGGCTTCATAGTAAAAGAGTGTGGGTACTAGACTGGCCTGCCTGTAGTCCAGACCTGTCTCCCATTGAAAATGTGTGGCGCATTATGAAGCTTAAAATACCACAACGGAGACCCCCGGACTGTTGAACAACTTAAGCTGTACATCAAGCAAGAATGGGAAAGAATTCCACTTCAAAAATGTGTCTCCTCAGTTCCCAAACCTTTACTGAGTGTTGTTAAAAGGAAAGGCCATGTAACACAGTGGTAAAAATGCTCCTCTGACAACTTTTTTTGCAATGAGTTGCTGCCATTAAATTCTAAGTTAAGGATTTTTTTGCACAAAAAAAGTACATTTCTCAATTCGAACGTTAAATATTTTGTCTTTGCAGTCTATTCAATTGAATATAAGTTGAAAAGGATTTGCAAATCATTGTATTCTCTTTTTATTTACCATTTACACAACGTGACAACTTCACTGCTTTTGGGTTTTGTAGAAGGACACCATGAAGAACGTTAGCACTGAAATCACAATGCTGGCTGACGTTATTTTGCCTCCTTTGAAGGATCCTCCCCCTCTGCCTTTCCACGGCCCTTCCAGGAGGTTTGGAGGCCCTCGGTATAAGTGGCTCAAGTTAAGCGCATGAGCTAAATCTAATGTGGAGGCGCATGCTGCTTTAAATCTCCACGACTACCTTGCATTATTTGCTGGATTACCAAGACCGCGTTCCTCTGGTCAAAACCCAGGTGCTTTAAGAAAATTGCAGATTAGCTCCTAATCTGCTCTCAATGCAGATTTAAAGAAATGCATCTTAATCTTTTACGTAACGTGTCGTGAACGCGACAACATGCTGCCTCGGGTTTCTAATTAGCAGGAGGTCACATGACTTGTTGTTATGCAACGTCCATCTGGGTCCATTCGGATCTTTTCATGGAGGTGACGTTCTCACTTTGGAACCTCAGGTGTTTGTGTTTACTCTAGAGTTCATGTCGACTCCAGATGTTGGCACGTGGTCAGATGGTGCCTTCAGGGACCCCGAGCACGCGAGCCCGTGACTTCATGAGATGAGTCACCGTGGCCGGGAGTGGAATAAACCCCGCTAATTGGAGGAGCGGTTTGGAGTTGACTTCATTGAGCGCGCGTGGGAATGTTTTTGATGGCTTTTAGGACAAGTTTGGAAAATATCCTCCAGGATAGTAGTTGAATTTAGTTTTATGTGGGGCAGACAAGGTGATGTTTTACATCATTCTTTTTTCCATTTACTAACACTAGTACGGTATACCGGTATTAGTATACAAACCCCGTTTCCATATGAGTTGGGAAATTGTGTTAGATGTAAAGATAAACGGAATACAATGATTTGCAAATCATTTTCAACCTATATTCAATTGAATGCACTACAAAGACAAGATATTTGATGTTCAAACTCATAAACTATTTTTTTTTTGCAAATGATAATTAACTTAGAATTTCATGGCTGCAACACGTGCCAAAGTAGTTGGGAAAGGGCATGTTCACCACTGTTACATCACCTTTTCTTTTAACAACACTTAGTAAACGATTGGGAACTGAGGAAACTAATTGTTGAAGCTTTGAAAGTGGAATTCTTTCCCATTTTTGTTTTATGTAGAGCTTCAGTCGTTCAACAGTCCGGGGGTCTCCGCTGTCATATTTTAGGCTTCATAATGCGCCACACATTTTCGATGGGAGACAGGTCTGGACTGCAGGCGGGCCAGGAAAGTACCCGCACTCTTTTTTTACGAAGCCACGCTGTTGCAACACGTACTGAATGTGGCTTGGCATTGTCTTGCTGAAATAAGCAGGGGCGTCCATGAAAAAGACGGCGCTTAGATGGCAGCATATGTTGTTCCAAAACCTGTATGTACCTTTCAGCATTAATGGTGCCTTCACAGATGTGTAAGTTACCCATGTCTTGGGCACTAATACACCCCCATACCATCACAGATGCTGGCTTTTCAACTTTGCCTCGAAAACAGTCTGGATGGTTCGCTTCCCCTTTGGCACGATGATGATGACACGATGTTGAATATTTCCAAAAACAATTTGAAATGTGGACTCGTCAGACCACAGAACACTTTTCTACTTTGCATCAGTCCATCTTAGATGATCTCGGGCCCAGAGAAGCCGGCGGCGTTTCTGGGTGTTGTTGATAAATGGCTTTCGCTTTGCATAGTAGAGTTTTAACTTGCACTTACAGATGTAGCGACCAACTGTATTTAGTGACAGTGGTTTTCTGAAGTGTTCTTGAGCCCATGTGGTGATATCCTTTAGAGATTGATGTCGGTTTTTGATACAGTGCCGTCTGAGGGATCGAAGGTCACGGTCATTCAATGTTGGTTTCTGGCCATGTCGCTTACGTGGAGTGATTTCTCCAGATTCTCTGAACCTTTTGATGATATTATGGACCGTAGATGTAGAAATTATTTTTATAAAATTAAGTTGAAAAATGAGTTTATAAAATTATGTTTATAAACTCAGGAAATATGTCCCTGGACACGTGAGGACTTAAATTATGACCATTGTATGATCCTGTAACTACTTGGTATCGTACCGATACACACATTTTTGGTGTCATCCAAAACTAATGTAAAGTATCAAACAAGAGAAGAATAAGTGATTATTACATTTGAACAGAAGTGTAGATAGAACATGTTAAAACAGAAAATAAGCAGATATTAACAGTAAATGAACAAGTAGATTAAAAATTATTTTTTTACAGCTTGTCCTTTATGTGTACAAAATAATAGGTGTATAAATGACACAATATGTTACTGCATATGTCAGCAGACTAATTAAGAGTTTTTGTTTGTTTACTTACTACTAAAAGACAAGTTGTCTAGTATGTTCACTTATTTTATTCAAAATATTAAATGGGTTTTACTTGTATAGCGCTTTTCTACCTTTTTTAAGGAACTCAAAGCGCTTTGACACTATTTTACACATTCACACACTGATGATCCACTTTCAATCCAATCCACTTTATTTATATAGCACATTTAAACAACAAAAATGTTTCCAAAGTGCTGCACAGCAATATTAAAAACAATATTAAAAACAATGTTCAAATATTATCCTTACCTCCACCAATGACTGAATAAAAACAAAAAAATAAATAAATAAAAAACCAACATAAAAAATGATGACAATTTAAGGACTAAATTACAATAATAAACATATGTTTCATGTACCCTAAGATCTTTTGTTAAAATAAAGACAATAATGCCATTTTTTTGGGTCCCCTTTATTTAGAAAAGTATCGAATTACATTTTGGTACCGTAACCCCAGTAAGGACAGATTGAAATAGCAGTGTTTCCCACACATTCATTTATTTGTGGCAGCCCGCCACGAAAGAATTAAGGCCGCCACAAAAAAAAAAAAGTTTTTAAATGTTTTTAAACAATTTTTTTTTTTTGTCCCGTCCAGCTTCTCAGGCAAATCATATAGTTGATATAGATGCCCATATCGGCTGTTCAGAATTACTTTACAAAAGAGAAGTGTAGGATCAAGATTTTTGGAGCTCTTTGTTCAGTGGATCAGATGTTTGATGAAGCTTTGTGTCTATCTACCACCACTACTGTTTTCTGTTTATTTGTTACTGACTGTGGCAGGACACCTCTGCCTCTGTTTCACTTTATGTTGCTGGTAAATAATATGGTTGTAGTAGTAGGCTAAAGTTAAATTATTTAGTATGCACTAATTAAAGGGGAAGAGCTTTAAGAGACATTTTAGCTTTTATATTCTTATAAGATATATTTATAAGCGGTAGAAAATGGATGGATGGATGGATATTTTTTGTAAGAACCACAATTAATAAATATATTTCAGTGAATAACTTATTGTTCAAATCTGAATATAAATATGTACATAAAGTGTTGTAATTATATTGTAAAATGTGGATGGATGGACGTTTAAAACAAAACTGTTATTATTAATTAGTAAGTATACATTTTTTGAGCCTTTTTAGAGAAAATCATATTGTAGTAAATTATGCAAATTACTCGATGTCATGGTGACCACACCCATAGCCACGCCCCCACCGCCACAGGTATCTTGGCAGTTTATGGGAAACACTGAATAGTATTACATGGTTATTCCCTCCACTATATTTTTATTTTACATTCATTAGGGGGGTGGCGTGGCGAAGTTGGTAGATTGGCCGTGTCAGCAATCGGAGGGTTGCTGGTTACTGGGGTTTAATCCCCACCTTCTACCATCCTAGTCACGTCCGTTGTGTCCTTGGGCAAGACACTTCACCCTTGCTCCTGATGACTGCTGGTTAGCGCCTTGCATGGCAGCTCCCGCCATCAGTGTGTGAATGGGTGAATGTGGAAATACTGTCAAAGCGCTTTGAGTACCTTGAAGGTAGAAAAGCGCTATTCAAGTATAACCCATTTATAATTATCATTTATTAGAATCATTTTTTTTATTTTAGTGTATTTATTTATATTTTCTGGATATATATGTATATATGTATTTATTTCCTTCTAATACACATACTCTAATACATTTAGAAAAAAAAAAATTTCCTTCACTTTTTTTAGTAATAATTTCAGTGTTTTTTAACCAAAATATCTGTTTCTTAGCAGTGGTGCTCAGTTGTAATACACTTCTCCACCACATGCGGCAGTTATGACAATATCAAACAAACAGAAGAAGTATGGAGCTAAAGTCATAGAGAAGTTTAAGTGCAACAAATATGACTAAAGTGGTGAAGCTGTATTTTCATTTGCACTTTAATTTTTTTGACAGTTTCTTTCAGAATAATATGAATTATAAATTATTTATTACATTTGTATAGAATGTATTTTTTGATTTTAAAGGATTATTGATATTTTAATTTGTTTCAGCACTGTACATTTTGAATACGATTACAACCAAGACGTATGCTGCACGTTTGTCCTGTCGGCACAAGACTCTGAACACTCTCACTCACCTGGAAGACATGTCCCAATGTTGCTGCTGACATGTCCCAATGTTGCAGCTGACATGTCCCAATGTTGCAGCTGACATGTCCCAATGTTGCAGCTGACATGTCCCAATGTTGCAGCTGACATGTCCCAATGTTGATGCTGACATGTCCCAACGTTGCTGCTGACATGTCCCAACGTTGCTGCTGTGATGGACACTGAGATGAAGGCCATGTGCAGGTTATGTAACCAAACATGTCTGCATGACTCACCCTCATGCACATCTGTTCCTCATCTGTGGATTACAACGATGCTCCTACACAATCTAGGGATGTGTTGGACACACCATGGGTGTTGTTGGACTGCAGAGAGGCATGACATGGACATGAGATGGACATGACAAGGACATTAGATATAAATGAGATGGACATGAGGAGGACTTTATATACAGTATAAATGAGATGGACATGAGGAGGACATTAGATATACATGAGATGGATATGAGAGGGCATTTGATATACATTAGATTTACATGAGATGGAAATGAGAAGGACACGAGAGGACATTAGATATACATTAAATGGACATGAGAAGGACACGAGAGGACATTAGATGTACATGAGGAGGACATGAGATGGACACGAGAGAACATTAGATATACATTAAATGGACATCATGGGAAGGACACGAGAGGACGGAGGACATTAGATATACATGAGATGGAAACGAGAAGGACACGAGAGGACATTAGATATACATGAGGAGGACATGAGATGGACACGAGAGGACATTAGATATACATTAAATGGACATCATGAGAAGGACACGAGAGGACATTAGATATACATGAGGAGGACATTAGATATACATGAGATGGAAAGGAGAAGGACACGAGAGGACATTAGATATACATGAGGAGGACATGAGATGGACACGAGAGGACATTAGATATACATTAAATGGACATCATGAGAAGGACACGAGAGGACATTAGATATACATGAGGAGGACATTAGATATACATGAGATGGAAACGAGAAGGACACGAGAGGACATTAAATATACATGAGGAGGACATGAGATGGACACGAGAGGACATTAGATATACATTAAATGGACATCATGAGGAGGACATTAGATATACATGAGATGGAAATGAGAAGGACACGAGAGGACATTAGATATACATGAGGAGGACATGAGATGGACACGAGAGGACATTAGATATACATTAAAGGCCTACTGAAATGAATTTTTTAAATTTAAACGGGGATAGCAGATCTATTCTATGTGTCATACTTGATCATTTCGCGATATTGCCATATTTTTGCTGAAAGGATTTAGTATAGAACAACGACGATAAAGATTGCAACTTTTGGTATCTGATAAAAAAAAGGCTTGCCCCTACCGGAAGTAGCGTGACGTAGTCAGTTGAACATATACGCAAAGTTCCCTATTGTTTACAATGATGGCCGCATGAAGTGAGAGAGATTCGGACCGAGAAAGCGACAATTTCCCCATTAATTTGAGCGAGGATGAAAGATTTGTGGATGAGTAAAGTGCAAGTGAAGGACTAGTGGGGAGTTGAAGCTATTCAGATAGGGAAGATGCTGTGAGAGCCGGGGGTGACCTGATATTCAGCTGGGAATGACTACAACAGTAAATAAACACAAGACATATATATACTCTATTAGCCACAACACAACCAGGCTTATATTTAATATGCCACAAATTAATCCTGCATAAAAACACCTACGTGTTTGTTATGCTAGCTCCTATGCTAGCTCCTAGCTCCATAGAACACGCCAATACAATTCAAACACCTGATCAACACACACAATAACTCAGCCCAAAAGACCGTTCACCTAACCCAAGGTTCATAAAGCTTATATATTTTTAAAAAGTTACGTACGTGACGCGCACATACGGTCAAGCTATCAAATGTTTAGCAGCCAAGGCTGCATACTCACGGTACCTGATATTCAGCTGGGAATGACTACAACAGTAAATAAACACAAGACATATATATACTCTATTAGCCACAACACAACCAGGCTTATATTTAATATGCCACAAATTAATCCTGCATAAAAACACCTGCGTGTTTGTTATGCTAGCTCCTAGCTCCTATGCTAGCTCCTAGCTCCATAGAACACGCCAATACAATTCAAACACCTGATCAACACACACAATCACTCAGCCCAAAAGACCGTTCACCTAACCCAAGGTTCATAAAGCTCATATATTTTTAAAAAGTTACGTACGTGACGCGCACGTACGGTCAAGCTATCAAATGTTTAGCAGCCAAGGCTGCATACTCACGGTACCTGGTATTCAGCTGGGAATGACTACAACAGTAAATAAACACAAGACATATATTTACTCTATTAGCCACAACACAACCAGGCTTATATTTAATATGACACAAATTAATCCTGCATAAAAACACCTACGTCTTTGTTATGCTAACTCCTAGCTCCTATGCTAGCTCCTAGCTCCATAGAACACGCCAATACAATTCAAACACCTGATCAACACACACAATCACTCAGTCCAAAAGACCGTTCACCTACCCCAAGGTTCATAAAGCTTATAGATTTAAAAAAAGTTACGTACATACGCAAAAAAAAGTTGCGCACATACGGTCAAGCGCTCAAATGTTTAGAAGCCAAAGCTGCATACTCACAGTAGCACGTCTGCGTCTTTGTCATCCAAATCAAAGTAATCCTGGTAAGAGTCTGTGTTGTCCCAGTTCTCTACAGGTGTCTGTGTATCGAAGTCAAAAGTCCTCCTGGTTAGAGTCTCTGTTATCCGAGTTCTTCCATCTTGACTGCATCTTTCGGGAATGTAAACAAAGAAGCGCCGGCTGTGTACTGTTGTTGCTGACTACGTTCGAAAAATACGTCCATTTCGCACCGACAACTTTCTTCTTTGCTTGCTCAGCTTCTTTCTCCATAATGCAATGAACATGATTGCAACAGATTCACGAACACAGATGTCCAGAATACTGCGGAATTATGAAATTAAAACAGAGCTTTTTCGTATTGGCTTCAATGTGGAAGGCATACCCGTGTTCCCCGGGCCACGTCACGCGCATACGTCATCCTCAGAGGCGTTTCGAACCGGAAGTTTAGCGGCAAATTTAAAATGTCACTTTATAAGTTAACCCGGCCGTATTGGCATGTGTTATAATGTTAAGATTTCATCATTGATATATAAACTATCAGACTGCGTGGTCGGTAGTAGTGGGTTTCAGTAGGCCTTTAAATGGACATCATGAGAAGGACACGAGAGGACATTAGATATACATGAGATGGAAACGAGAAGGACACGAGAGGACATTAAATATACATGAGGAGGACATGAGATGGACACGAGAGGACATTAGATATACATTAAATGGACATCATGAGGAGGACATTGGATATACATGAAGAGGACATTAGATATACATGAGATGGAAATGAGAAGGACACGAGAGGACATTAGATATACATGAGATGGAAATGAGAAGGACATGAGAGGACATTAGATATACATGAGATGGAAATGAGAAGGACACAAGAGGACAATAGATATACATGAGATGGAAATGAGGACACGAGAGGACATTAGATATACATAAGAATACATATGAGGACATTAGATATACATGAGATGGACATGAGGAGGACATTAGATATACATGAGGAGGAGATTAGATTTACATGAGAGGACATGTGAGGACATTAGATATACATTAAATGGACATTAGAGGACATTAAATGGACATGAGGACACGAGAGGACATGAGATATACATGAGAGGACATGTGAGGACATTAGATATACATTAAATGGACATTAGAGGGCATTACATGGACATGAGAAGGACACGAGAGGACATGAGATATACATGTGAGGACATTAGATATACATTAAATGGACATTAGAGGACATTAGATTTACATGAGAGCACATGTGAGGACAATAGATATGTATGAGATATACATGAGAGGACATTAGATATACATGAGAGGACATGTGAGGACATTAGATATATATGAGATATACATGTGAGGACATGAGATATACATGAGAGGACATGTGAGGACATTAGATATATATGAGATATACATGAGAGGACATTAGATATACATGAGATATACATGAGAGAACATGTGAGGACATTAGATGTATATGAGATATACATGAGAGGACATTAGATATACATGAGAGGACATGTGAGGACATTAGATATATATGAGATATACATGAGAGGACATGTGAGGACATTAGATATATTTGAGATATACATGAGAGGACATGTGAGGACATTAGATATATATGAGATATACATGAGAGGACGTGAGGACATTAGATATATATGAGATAAACATGAGAGGACATTAGATATACATGAGATATACAGTACATGAGAGAACATGTGAGGACATTAGATACATATGAGATATACATGAGAGGACATTAGATATACATGAGATATACATGTGAGGACATTAGATATATATGAGATATACATGAGAGGACATGTGAGGACATTAGATATACATGAGATGGACACGAGAGGACATGAGAGGACATTAGATACACATGAGAAGACATTAGATATACATGAGAGGACATGTGAGGACATTAGATATACATGAGAGGACATTAGATATACATGAGAGGACATGTGAGGACATTAGATATACATGAGATGGACACGAGAGGACATGAGTATGAGGATTCATTATCAGTGGCTGGCTGTGGGCACTTTGAACACATCACTTGACGCCCATCAAAGCACGATTCATGGTCATTGACCCGATTTCCTCACGTGGTCCACAAAATGCCGACAACGTTTCAGAAGTCTGATGTTTCAAATGAATGTGGAGACATTGGTAAGATTCCTTCATGGGCTCATGACGTCTCATGGGCCAGACTGAAGACGTAGTTTGGACGTCATAAACACTTTTTTGGACTAAATGTCTCCAATATGACACCAACTCTTGTACTTTTTAGTGGTGACAACAACACCTTGAATTGTAACTTCATGACTTTGTTGACTTGGACGGGTTGTCCACATACGTGGGACCAATTACATTAAGGATAGACTCTTCTGGACTGGACTGGACTCTACTGGACTGTACTGTACTGGACTGGACTGGTAATAACAATGAAGAAGCCGATCTGTGGTGTCAACAATGGAAGGTCTCCCTTCACACGGGACATAAAGCCTTCCACGCCCACTCATCTTTGTCAGGTCTTCACAGGAGAAGCATTCATAGTTGGTCACCTGACTCCAGCACTCAAGTCCGGAGGAATCGTTGAGGAAAAGTCATTTGAGCTCCTCTTATTATTAGAGCCTGATAAACTGCCTTTGTACCAAGTATCATAAACAAGAAAGATGTCCAGTGGGATACATTGTGGTTGTCTACACCATTCAAGTTCCAGGTCATGGTGTCAAACTAGTTTTTTGGTAAGGCCACATTGCAATTATGGCCCTCTGGAAGCGTGACTACATATCAATATAAACCTGCTATAGCTTCATGACACCATTTCCTTTTGATTAGTATATTTTAATGATTATATTTTAACTTACAGATTGACACATACCTCGCTTGGATATCGTACGTCAAGTGACAGATATTTATGTATTTGTTAGTACAACAAAAACAACAAAATAAAGGGACATATGATTGCTGCAGGCCAATTAAAATGATATGGCAGGCCACTTTAAATAATGTTGTGGACCACATACAATGATTGGGTGGGTGGACCACATTTATTTATGTGGCAGGCCAATTTAAATAATGTTTTGGACCACATACAATGATTGTGTGGACCACATCTATTTATGTGGCAGGCCACATTCAATAATGTTGTGGACCACATACAATGATTGGGCAGACAACATTTATTTGTGTGGCAGGCCACATTTCAATAATGTTGTGGACCACTTACAATGATTGGGTGGTCCACATTTATTTATGTGGCAGGCCACATTTAAATAATGTTGTGGACCACTTACAATGATTGGGCGGACCACATTTATTTATGAGGCAGGCCATATTAATAAATGTTGTGGACAACATACAATGATTGGGCGGACCACATTTATTTATGTGGCAGGCCAACTTAAATAATGTTGTGGACAACATACAATGATTGGGTGGGCCACATATATTTATGTGGCAGGCCACATTCAATAATGTCGTGGACCACTTACAATGATTGGGTAGACCACATTTATTTATGTGGCAGGCCAGTTTAAATAATGTTGTGGACCACTTACAATGATTGGGTGGACCACATTTATTTATGTGGCAGGTCACTTTAAATCATACTTGCCAACCCTCCCGTTTTTAGCGGGAGAATCCCGGTATTCAGCGCCTCTCCCGGCAGAGATTTTCTCCCGACAAACTCCCGGTATTCAGCCGGAGCTGGAGGCCACGCCCCCTCCAGCTCAATGCGGATCTGAGACTGAGTGGGGACAGCCTGTTCTCACGTCCGCTTTCCCACAATATAAACAGCTTGCCTGCCCAATGACGTCATAACATCTAGGTCTTTTAGAGAGTAGAGTGCACAACTGCACACACAACAAGGAGACGAAGCAGAAGAACGAGGAAATTACAGACATGGCGATGCCGTCGACGAGCAAGATGAAGAAATACGCTCGCAAGTTCCAAAACGAATGGAAACAAGAATTTCAGTTCAACCAGGACAGTTCGAAGGGGAAGGTGTATATTGCCTGTAAATTTTGTAGAACAGACTTCTCCATTGAACACGGTGGCCGAAATTATATACTCATCATGAACGGAGAAGTTAAACAGGACAATACTGCCATCTAATGGATAGCCACCGGAACACTGAAATTCAAGTATTTCTTTTATTTATATGTAAATTTAAAAAAAATATATATATATAGCTAGAATTCACTGAAAGTCAAGTATTTCATATATATATATATATATATATATATATATATATATATATATATATATATATATATATATATATATATATATATATATATATATATATATATATATATATATATATATATATATATATATATATGAAATACTCGAGTTGGTGAATTCTAGCTGTAAATAACCACGCCCCCCCCACACACCTCCCGATATTGGAGGTCTCAAGGTTGGCAAGTATGCTTTAAATAATGTTGTGGACCACTTACAATGATTGGGTGGACCACATCTATTTATGTAGCAGGCCACATTCAATAATGTTGTGGACCACATACATTGATTGGGTGGTGTGCAATTATTTATGTGGAAGGCTACTTTAAATAATGTTGTGGGCCACATACAATGATTGGGCGGACCACATTTATTTATGTGGAAGGCCACATTCAATAATGTTGTGGACCACTTACAACGATTGGGTGGACCACATCTATTTATGTAGCAGGCTAACTTAAATAATGTTGTGGACCACTTACAATGATTGGGTGGACAACATTTATTTATTAATGTCAGGCCAATTTAAATAATGTTGTGGACCACATACAATGATTGGTTGGTCCCCATTTATTTATGTGGCAGGCCACATTAAATAATGTTGTGAACCACATACAATGATTGGGTGGTCCACATTTATTTATGAGGCAGTCCACTTTAAATAATGTTGTGGACCACTTACAATGATTGGGCGGACCACATCTATTTATGTAGTAGGCCACATTAAATAATGTTGTGAACCACATACAATGATTGGGTGGTCCACATTTATTTATGTGGCAGGCCACATTAAATAATGTTGTGAACCACATACAATGATTGAGTGGACCACATTTATTTATGTGGCAGGCCACGTAAAATATTGTTGTGGACCACTTACAATGATTGCACGGACCACATTTATTTACATTAAATGTGGCAGACTACATTTATTGAAATGGTGGGCCACTTTAAGTAACATGGTGGGCCACGTAAATGAGGTGGTTTACCACATAAAATGATGTAGCAGACCACATAAGATGATGTGGTCGGCCACATTATATGTGGTGCGCCACTTTAAATAACATGGCGGGCCACGTAAACGATATGGCGGGCCACGTAAACGATGTGGCACACCACATGAAATGATATGGCCGACCACATGAAATGATGTGACGGACCATAAAAATGATGTGGCAGGCCAAATGAAATGACGTGACGAACCACTTTAAACAATGTTGGGAACCCCATACAATGATTTGGCGGGCCACAAATAATGTGGCGACGACATTAGATGATGTGGTAGGCCACATTAAGTAATGTGGCGGGCGGGCCACATAAATGAGGGGGGCCATATAAATGAGGTGGTTTACCACATAAAATTATGTAGCAGACCACGTAAAAAATTATGTGGTGGGCCATATTAAATAATGTAGCAGACCACATAAGATGATGCAGCAGACCACTTAAGGGAGGTGACACACCACATAAAATGAGGTGGCGCACCACATTAAATAATGCTGTGAACCACGTGAAATGATGTGGCGAGCCACTTGAAATAACGTTGTGGACCACTTAAAATGATGTGACCGACCACATAAAACATGTGGCGGGCCAAGTAAATTATGTGGCAAACCGTATTAAATAACGTGGTGGGCCACATTAAATAACGTGGTGGACCACATTAAATAATGTGGAGGACCACATGAATGATATAGCAGACCATATAAATGATGTGGCAGGCCAAATAAATTGTAGTGGCGAGCCAAATTAAATAATGTTGTGGGCCAAATAAAAGGATGTAGCAGACCACATAAAATGATGTGACTGGCCACGTAAATGTTGTGGCAAGCCGTATTAAATAACGTGGTGGGCCACCTTAAATAATGTGGTGGGCCACATTAAATAATGTGGTGGGCCACATTAAATAATGTGGTGGGCCACATTGCATAACGTGGCGGACCACATAAATGATGTAGCAGACCATATAAATGATGTGGCAGGCCAAATAAATTGTAGTGGCGAACCAAATTAAATAATGTTGTGGGCCAAATAAAAGGACGTAGCAGACCACATAAAATGATGTGGTGGACCACATTTATTGGCGTGGCGGACCACCTTAAACAATGTGGTGGACTACATTAAATGACGTGGAGGGCCACATTAAGTGATGGTGGGCCACTTGAATGAGGTGGTTGGCCACTTTAATGATGTGCTGGGCCAGATTAGGGTGTTGAGTCTGACATGTTGTAGGTTGTTAGAAGTAGTTTGACAAAAAAAGACAAGTAGATGGTAGACAAATGTGTGATTGTTGTGTTTTCTTGTCCAGGTGTGGTTTGGAGAGAAGTTCGACGCCCCCTCGCTGAGCCCGCGTAGTCCTCGGAGCCCCTTGGCCCAGCGGCACGGCCCCGGCCTCACAGACGTCTTCCAGTACGACCAGTGGCTGGCGGTGCGGCATGAGGCCACCCTGGTGCCCATGCAGGAGGACCTCGCCATCTGGCTCACGGGCATGCTGGGTAAATTACACTCGGACTGACATGACGGCCATTACGGATCCATATCCAAATCCATAAATTTGCCGCACCATTTTAAAAACAACAAGTAAAAGCAGTGAAGTTGTCACGTTGTGTAAATGGTAAATAAAAAGAGAATACAATGATTTGCAAATCCTTTTCAACTTATATTTAATTAAATAGACTGCAAAGACAAGATCATTAACATTCAAACTGGTAAACTTTATTTTTTGCAAATATTAGCTCATTTGGAATTGAATGCCTGCAACATGTTTCAAAAAGCTGGCACGAGTGGCAAAAAAGACTGATAAAGTTGAGGAATGCTCATCAAACATTTATTTGGAACTTCCCACAGGTGAACAGGCTATATGGGAACAGGTGGGTGCCATGATTGGGTATAAAAACAGCTTCCATGAAATGCTCAGTCATTCACAAACAAGGATGGGGCGAGGGTCACCACTTTGTCAACAAATGCCTGAGCAAATTGTCTAAGAACAACATTTCTCAACCAGCTATTGCAAGGAATTTAGGGATTTCACCATCTATGCTCCGTAATATCATCAAAAGGTTCAGAGAATCTGGAGAAATCACTGCACGTAAGCCATGATATTGCAGACCTTCGATCCCTCAGGTGGTACTGCATCAAAAAGCGACATCAGTGTGTAAAGGATATCACCACATGGGCTCAGGAACACCTCAGAAACCCACTGTCAGTAACTACAGTTGGTCGCTACATCTGTAAGTGCAAGTTAAAACTCCACTATGTAAAGCGAAAGCCATTTATCAACAACACCCAGAATTGCCGCCGGCTTCGCTGGGCCCGAGCTCATCTAAGATGGACTGGTGCAAAGTGGGAAAAGTGTTCTGTGGTCTGACGAGTCCACATTTCAAATTGTTTTTGGAAACGGTGGACCAAAGAGGAAAAGAACCATCCGGACTGTTCTAGGCGCAAAGTGTAAAAGCCAGCATGTGTGATGGTATGGGGGTGTATTAGTGCCCAAGACATGGGTAACTTACACATCTGTGAAGGCACTATTAATGCTGAAAGGTATATACAGGTTTTGGAGCAACATATGTTGCCATCCAAGCAATGTTATCATGGACGCCCCTGCTTATTTCAGCAAGACAATGCCAAGCCGCGTGTTACAACAGCGTGGCTTCGCAGTAAAAGAGTGCGGGTACTAGACTGGCCTGCCTGTAGTCCAGACCTGTCTCACATTGAAAATGTGTGGCGCATTATGAAGCCTAAAATACCACAACGGAGACCCCCGGACTGTTGAACAACTTAAGCTGTACATCAAGCAAGAATGGGAAAGAATTCCACTTCTAAAATGTGTCTCCTCAGTTCCCAAACCTTTACTGACTGTTGTTAAAAGGACAGGCCATGTAACACAGTGGTAAAACTGGGACAACTTTTTTGCAATGTGTTGCTGCCATTAAATTCTAAGTTAATGATTATTTGCAAAAAACAATGGAAGTTTCTCAGTGTGAACATGAATAGACTGCAAAGACAAGATATTTCAATTGAATATAAGTTGAAAAGGATTTGCAAATCATTGTATTCTCTTTTTATTTACCATTTACACAACGTGACAACTGGTTTTGGGTTTTGTACATTGCAATGGTTTTGAAAATGAAAACGAACAAGTCGACACTCCTGGTTTGGACTTAAACATGCGGGGGATTACAATAGCACCCAAAATAAGTCCGGGGGCCCTCCTATGGCCCTCCATTGTAAATGAGTGGCCTGAGGCCCCTGGTCGTCACAAAGTCCACAATGCATAGAAGACTAAGGACAAGGATTGCTCCACTCAAGTTAAATTCCACACAATAAAAAGCCTGAAAGGAGACTCCCTGCACACCACCTGCCTTTCTGCACCTGAGGGGTCGCAGTTGGGGTCCTTCCTGTCACGTTCCTAGTAACGCCCCTTGTGGGAAACACTCAATGGCTGATACTAAAACCAACAGTAGGCTCAGTTTCCATTTCCTCCCCGCTCCTTTATGGAGCAAAAAACAAGATGTCCCGATAAGGGATTTAGTTCTGAGGGACCACTAAGGGCCACAAGGAAATAGCAGCATCCTAATCCAACTACACGGGAGAAAGTGCACCACGTAGCGACCTTTCAACACGACATTCTGACCTCTACGCCTCAATTCCTGCTTTCCAACACTAACTCTCACATGTGAGCCGCTACTTTGTTCCTACGCTTTGAACCCTGCGGCTTGTACTTTTGTATATTTTCAAAAAAATCATGTTGGATAATAATAGAGCGTTCTATTCAGATTGAGCTTAATATTGATTTCATTTTGTTTTATGCCCTTTTTGTTCAACAAAACACAAAATGTGCAACAATTCCTTTTTTAAAGAAGAATATTCCATGTGAAGTTTTTGGAGCTTTTAATAGGTCAATAATTCCTAGAAACATTGAATTTCATTCATTATTTTTTTTTTTTCATAAATCCCACTAAAATGTTCAGTGACCCCACTCATAAAATTGAAAAAATACCTCATACATCAATTTTTTAAAATTTCAACACTTCAGTCTCTAGATCAACTTCAAATATATTTGTCGATTATAAGTGTTTTTTAAATTATTATTTTGTTTGTTTTATGCCCTTTTTGTCATACAAAACCTCATATTTTATGGAAAATATACAATATTTCCTCCCCAAAATATTTTTAAGTGGAATATTCGATGTAAAGTAATTGGAACCTTCAATACATCAATTCATAACAGCGTTGATTTTAATTCATTATTATTCTTTGAGCAATGACGATTTTAAAAAAGTGTTATAAATAAGTCATACATATTTGTTTACTTTCAACACCTAAATCTGTTGATTATAAATTATTATTTTATGTTTTATGCCCTTTTATCATAGAAAACTTCAAAATAGACAAAATATGCAATAGTCTCTCTCCCCCCCCAAAAAAATTCAAGAATAATATTTCACATTTATTTTCATTCATTATTAAAAGAGAGAAAAAACCTCCACTGAGATTCTCAGGGACCCAAAAATGTCCCACACATATAAGTCTTAAAAATATGTATCTCTTAAAGCTCTAGATCAACTTCACATCTATTCGTAGATTACACGTTTTTATTATTCTTTTATGTTTTTTTGTTTGTTTTATGCCCTTTTTGTTATAGAAAACATGTTTTTAATAGCAAACACAAAATATACAGCATTTCAAAGTGGAATTTTTGATATGAAGTAATTACAGCCTTAAATATGTCAATAATTCATAACAACATTGAATTTGATTCATTATTATTTTTTGAGCAATGGCCGTTTGAAAAAATAAACAAATCCCACTAAAACTCTCAGGAGCCGACTTATGAACGTGTTAAAAATAGGTCATATATTATTTTTTTTACTTTCAACACTTTAATCTCTTCACATCTATTTAGTTTGTTTTTGTTTGTTTTATGCCCTTTTTGTCAAAGAAAACACACAAAATATGCAATATTTACCTCCAAAAATATTTCAAAGTGGAATATTTGATGTGAAGTAATTGGAGCTTTAAATATGTCAATGATTCATAACATTGATTTTGATGCTTTCTTATTTTTTGAGCGATGACATTTTGAAAAAATAAAAATAAATCCCACTAAAACTCTCTGGGACCCAATAAGGAGCCCACTCAAGAACGTGTTATAAATAGGTCATATATTATTTTTTTAAACTTTCAACACTTAAATCTCTTCACATCTATTTGGTTTGTTTTATGCCCTTTTTGTCAAAGAAAACACACAAAATGTGCAATATTTTCCTCCAAAAATATTTCAAAGTGGAATATTTGATGTGAAGTAATTGGATCCTTAAATATGTCAACGATTCATAATATTTATTTTTGATGCATTATTATTTTTTGAGCGATGACATTTTGAAAAAAATACTAAATCCCACTAAAACTCTCTGGGACCCAAAAAGGAGCCCACTCATGAACGTGTTAAAAGTAAGTCATATATTATTCTTTTACTTTCAACACTTACAGTAAGTCTCTTCACATCTATTTGGTTTGTTTTATGCCCTTTTTGTCAAAGAAAAACACAAAATATGCAATATTTTCCTCCAAAAATATTTCAAAGTGGAATATTTGATGTGAAGTAATTGGAGCTTTAAATATGTCAATGATTCATAACATTGATTTTGATGCATTATTATTTTTTGAGCGATGAAATTTTGAAAAAAATAAATAAAAATCCCACTAAAACTCTCTGGGACCCAATAAGGAGCCCACTCAAGAACGTGTTATAAATAGGTCATATATTATTTTTTTAAACTTTCAACACTTAAATCTCTTCACATTTATTTGGTTTGTTTTATGCCCTTTTTGTCAAAGAAAACACACAAAATATGCAATATTCCTCCAAAAATATTTCAAAGTGGAATATTTGATGTGAAGTAATTGGAGCTTTAAATATGTCAATGATTCATAACATTGATTTTGATGCATTATTATTTTTTGAGCGATGACATTTTGAAAAAATAAAAATAAATCCCACTAAAACTCTCAGGGACACAAAAAAGAGCCCACTCATGAACGTGTTAAAAGTAAGTCAAATATTATTTTTTTTAACTTTCTATCATGTTGTATGCTTGCATGTTCGAAATAAACTCAAACTCAACTCAACTCAACTCAACACTTAAATCTCTTCACATCTATTTGGTTTGTTTTTGTTTGTTTTATGCCCTTTTTTTCAAAGAAAACACACAAAATGTGCAATATTTTCCTCCAAAAATATTTCAAAGTGGAATATTTGATGTGAAGTAATTGGAGCTTTAAATATGTAAATGATTCATAACAATATTGATTTTGATGCATTATTATTTTTTGAGCGATGACATTTTGAAAAAAAAAAAAAAATCCCACTAAAACTCTCTGGGACCAAAAAGGGAGCCCACTCATGAACGTGTTAAAAGTAAGTCATATATTATTCTTTTACTTTCAACACTTACAGTAAGTCTCTTCACATCTATTTGGTTTGTTGTATGCCCTTTTTGTCAAAGAAAACACACAAAATATGCAAAGTTTTCCTCCAAAATTATTTCAAATTGGAATATTTGATGTGAAGTAATTGGAGCTTTAAATATGTCAATGATTCATAACATTGATTTTGATGCATTATTATTTTTTGAGCGATGAAATTTTGAAAAAAATAAATAAAAGTCCCACTAAAACTCTCTGGGACCCAATAAGGAGCCCACTCAAGAATGTGTTATAAATAGGTCATATATTATTTTTTTAAACTTTCAACACTTAAATCTCTTCACATCTATTTGGTTTGTTTTATGCCCTTTTTGTCAAAGAAAACACACAAAATATGCAAAGTTTTCCTCCAAAAATATTTCAAAATGGAATATTTGATGTGAAGTCATTGGAGCTTTAAATATGTAAATGATTCATAACAACATTGATTTTGATGCATTCTTTTTTTTGCAATGACTTTTTGAAAAAATAAAAATAAATCCCACTAAAACTCTCAGGGACACAAAAAGGAGCCCACTCATGAACTTGTTATAAATAAGTCATATATTATTTTTTTTACTTTCAACACTTAAATCTC
>NC_084742.1:56664798-56667298 GCF_033978785.1 Entelurus aequoreus | reverse complement strand
CCGGCTTGGGGGGTCACCACAGCAACGCGGCCCCGCCCCCTGACATGGACCCCCTGGCCGCCGTCGACGACCTCGTCTCCTCGTCCGATTCGTCGTCCGCGTCGTCGTCGTCTTCCTCGTCCGCCCCGGGTCAGACGTGTCGGTCCTACGCCACCTCCCCCGCCTGCACGCCCACGCTGCCCAGGAAGGCGGCGAAGAAGAATCTCCAGATGACGCCGCCGGCCCCCAGGAAGCCCACCCAGCTGCCCCTGCCTGTCGCCGCCAATGGCTCCTCCTCCTTGCCCGCCACACCCGTGGGTGGCTCAAAGCATCCCCCCAGTCCGGGTGTGCAGGTTCAACGTAGAGCCGCAACGCCGGACCTGTGCGCCGCGTCCAAACTGAGGCTTAGACCCACCCCTCGGACCGCCGCCCCCCAGCCGAGGAGTCCGGTTTGCCCCGAGCCGTCTTCCAAATGTCCCAAACCGTCCATCCCCTGCAACTCGCCTGCGCCTCGCCCCGCCACCGCCCCGGCAGACGCCCGACCCCCGACGGGTGCCGGCCCGCGCCCTCGCCTGGCACAACGCCGCCCCGGGTCCCCTGCCTCACGCCTCCGACTAGAGGCGGCGAGGCGGGTGAGGGCGGCGGCACGCGCCGCGGCGTCCCCCGCATCCAGGGCGGCGGCACGCGCAGCAGCGTCCCCCACGTCGAGGCCGGCGACGCCAACTCCTAACCCGCCCTCCGCAGTTACGCCAAAACCCGCTAAAGACACCGCATCCAAAGCCGAGGGGGCCGCCCCGATTAAGGCCGCCTCCCGCCTCCCACGCGGCACGGCGCTCCCCGGGCGGGTCCCCGGGGGCGCCACCCACAGCGGCGCCGCCTCAACACAGAAGATGTCACAGAAACCCTCAGCTCCAGCCGAGCACGTCAGGCCTGAGCTCACTTCCACCCACAAGAGCGCCCCCGACGTCAAAATAAAAGCCCAGCCCACGACCAGCAGGAAGATCCCTCAGTATCGAGGCAAACCCGAGGAGCCTTATTTTGAAATGACCGCCAGGAGACGGCAGAAGACGTGATGGACAAGACAAACAAAATCCAATCCAGCGCTTTTTAAACACTAATTCTCATCGGAACTTTTTTTAGAGTGTGTTTTATAGGATATTTAACTTTTATTTTGTAATCCAAGAGGGTCGATGCTTTGTCCTTTTTTATGTTTTTCCTTGTGATGCGTGAACGATTATTTCCTCTCACAATGTTTGCATGTGACAGCAAACGCTGACCTCATCAGGAAAAAAAAAAAAGGTTACCAAAGTGATTTTAAAGCAGTTTTGGACTCGACGCCATCACGAACAAGTCCTCGGTCACGTGCCTTCGTCAGAATCCCGTGTGGATGGCATTTGGAATGTATGAAGTGGTTATGGGAGATACGTTTTTTTTTTAAATGATTTGAATGAAACTTGCACAAGAGGAAACTACTGATCAAAAAACCTAATTTTATCTTTCACCATGTCAGCACTTTTAGTACAAATGTGTTTTTATGGTGAATAATTATTATTCTGTGTGTCTTTGTTGGTGTTTGTCTTTGTGTAGAGAGTATTTACAGAACATTTTAAGTGAGGCTTCCTTTTTCCCCCGTCTTTGGCACTTTACAAAAACATTGTTTGTCAAACTTTGAATGTTGATTTTGTTCAGATACCATTTTCTGTTTGGGTTGAATAAATACATTAAAAAACACTCCTGGTTTTTTTGGGTCTTTTTATGCGTTGTAAACCCAAACTTCGTCCACAAAAGCAGCACACGTGCTTTGCAAAATGTAAACATTTACTTAGAATTAGAGATGTCCGATATTATCGGCCGATAAATGCTTTCAAATGTAATATCGGAAATTATTGGTATCGTTTTTCTTTTGTTTTTTGTTTGTTTTTTTAATTAAATCAACATAAAAACACTTACAATTAGTGCACCAACCCAAAAAACCTCCCTCCCCCATTTACACTCATTCACACAAAAGGGTTGTTTCTTTCTGTTATTAATATTCTGGTTCCTACATTATATATCAATATATATCAATACAGTCTGCAAGGGATACAGTCCGTAAGCACACATGATTGTGTGTGCTGCTGGTCCACTAATAGTACTAACCTTTAACTGTTAATTTTACTCATTTTCATTCATTACTAGTTTCTATGTAACTGATTTTATATTGTTTTACTTTCTTTTTTATTCAAGAAAATGTTTTTAATTTATTTATCTTATTTATTTTTATTTTATTTTAAAAGAACCTTATCTTCACCATACCTGGTTGTCCAAAATAGGCATAATAATGTGTTAATTTCACGACTGTGTATATCGGTATTGGTTGATATCGGTATCGGTAATTAAGAGTTGGACAATATCGGATATCGGCAAAAAGCCATTATCGGACATCCCCTACTTAGAATAAGCTTGAAACATGATGACTACAAACATATATAATTTGTTTAATAATGCAATTAATACCATCATCCTTCAGATTAAATTATTA